>NW_026974041.1:12500-15000 GCF_034640455.1 Diachasmimorpha longicaudata | reverse complement strand
AATTAAATGTGCAACACATTTTATTTTGTATTTGTTTTATTAACATTAAATACATTTTGAGGTGTTTTGCTGATTTTAATTTCAAACACTTTCCTCTCATCCACATTTATAAATGTGAAAACATTCATCGTTAGATTTTTAAACGACATGGTTATAAGAAATAACTTTTTTCATTTTGACAACTTTATAATTTTACTTGGAGTGAAGTAAGTTAACGCTCTGTTAAAAAAAAAATGAGTGAAAAAGTAATAATATTATATCCTTTTACACACGAAATATCAAACGCCGTAGCGCGTACCACATAGAGAGTCATTCTGTCTTCGACTTGGACTCGTGGCAATGCTGTGCTATACTATAAGCGAAGTATACTTGGGTATGGGAAGCGAAGCCATTGCCCGACCTAGTATAAAACACGTGCATCAAGAGTCCCGCGTACTTGTACCTGTAGGTCCACTTCGACCGCCTGAACATAGAATATATTGCCCGTTCCATGATTACATTGTCAACCTTTATATGAATAAATATTGAATAATAAATTAATTATATATAAAAGGGAATTTATTATAATTGTGTGCATTCAATTATATACAAATATATATTTTTTTTTAATTAAAAATCCTGTGATGCTATTTTTGCATACCAACAAAAATAGCATCAACATTTAAGTCATCATTAAAAATTAATAATATCGGTTACTTGATAATTTATACATCAGTTATACAGGTTTTATTTTAATTTTGTACATTTAAATATATGAATATATATTTTTTTCAATGAAAAATTCTGTGATGCTATTTTTGCATACCAACAAAAATAGCATCAACGTTCCAAGACATCATTGAAAATTAATAATATCGGTTACTTGATAAATTATAAATTAGTTGTATAGAATTTATTTTTATTTTAGGCATTCAATGATATATGAATATATATTTTTTTCAATGAAAAATTCTGTGATGCTATTTTTGCATACCAACAAAAATAGGATCAACGTTCCAAGACATCATTGAAAATTAATAATATCGGTTACTTGATAAATTATAAATTAGTTACATAGAATTTATTTTTATTTTAGGCATTCAATTATATATGAATATATATTTTTTTCAATGAAAAATTCTGTGATGCTATTTTTGCATACCAACAAAAATAGCATCAACGTTCCAAGACATCATTGAAAATTAATAATATCGGTTACTTGATAAAATATAAATTAGTTGTATAGAATTTATTTTTATTTTAGGCATTCAATGATATATGAATATATATTTTTTTCAATGAAAAATTCTGTGATGCTATTTTTGCATACCAACAAAAATAGCATCAACGTTCCAAGACATCATTGAAAATTAATAATATCGGTTACTTGATAAAATATAAATTAGTTGTATAGAATTTATTTTTATTTTAGGCATTCAATGATATATGAATATATATTTTTTTCAATGAAAAATTCTGTGATGCTATTTTTGCATACCAACAAAAATAGGATCAACGTTCCAAGACATCATTGAAAATTAATAATATCGGTTACTTGATAAAATATAAATTAGTTGTATAGAATTTAGTTTCATTTTATGCATTCAATTATATATGAATATATATTTTTTTTAATTAAAAATTCTGTGATGCTATTTTTGCATACCAACAAAAATAGGATCAACGTTCCAAGACACCACTGAAAATTAATAATATCGGTTACTTGATAAAATATAAATTAGTTGTATAGAATTTAGTTTAATTTTATGCATTCAATTATATCTGAATATATATTTTTTTCAATTAAAAATTCTGTGATGCTATTTTTGCATACCAACAAAAATAGCATCAACGTTCCAAGACATCATTGAAAATTAATAATATCGGTTACTTGATAAAATATAAATTAGTTGTATAGAATTTAGTTTAATTTTATGCATTCAATTATATCTGAATATATATTTTTTTCAATTAAAAATTCTGTGATGCTATTTTTGCATACCAACAAAAATAGCATCAACTTTTCAAGTCATCACTAAAAATTAATAATATCGGTTACCTGATAAATTATAAATTAGTTATATAGAATTTAGTTTAATTTTATGCATTCAATTATATATGAATATAATTTTTTTCAATTAAAAATTCTGTGATGCTATTTTTGCATACCAACAAAAATAGCATCAACGTTCCAAGACATCATTGAAAATTAATAATATCGGTTACTTGATAAACTATAAAATAGTTGTATAGAATTTAGTTTAATTTTATGGATTCAATTATATATGAATATATATTTTTTTTAATTAAAAATTCTGTGATGCTATTTTTGCATACCAACAAAAATAGGATCAACGTTTCAAGTCATCAATAAAAATTAATAATATCGGTTACTTGGTAAATTATAAATTAGTTATATAGAATTTAGTTTAATTTTATGCATTCAATTATATATGAATATAATTTTTTTCAATTAAAAATTCTGTGATGCTATTTTTGCATACCAACAAAAATAGCATCA
>NW_026974040.1:15000-21086 GCF_034640455.1 Diachasmimorpha longicaudata | reverse complement strand
CGTCACTATATCTCCCCGTGCCGGGAGTGGGTAATTTGCGCGCCTGCTGCCTTCCTTGGATGTGGTAGCCGTTTCTCAGGCTCCCTCTCCGGAATCGAACCCTGATTCCCCGTTACCCGTTACAACCATGGTAGGCGCAGAACCTACCATCGACAGTTGATAAGGCAGACATTTGAAAGATTCGTCGCCGGTACGAGACCATGCGATCAGCACAAAGTTATTCAGAGTCACCAAAGTTAACGATGGATAGGTAAAACCTACCACCGATTGGTTTTGATCTAATAAAAGCATTCCTCCCATCTCTGGTTAGAAGTCTATTTTGCATGTATTAGCTCTAGAATTACCACAGTTATCCAAGTAAATGTGAGTACGATCTAAGGAACCATAACTGATTTAATGAGCCATTCGCGGTTTCACCTTAATTCGGCATGTACTGAGACATGCATGGCTTAATCTTTGAGACAAGCATATCACTACTGGCAGGATCAACCAGGGAGCTTCGATTTTTTTTCTTTTAAAATATGAAACTCTTTTCATTTTATTAGGTGTTGATATAACACATTTTTTAAATTAAATGTGCAACACATTTTATTTTGTATTTGTTTTATTAACATTAAATACATTTTGAGGTGTTTTGCTGATTTTAATTTCAAACACTTTCCTCTCATCCACATTTGTAAATGTGAAAACATTCATCGTTAGATTTTTAAACGACATGGTTATAAGAAATAACTTTTTTCATTTTGACAACTTTATAATTTTACTTGGAGTGAAGTAAGTTAACGCTCTGTTAAAAAAAAAATGAGTGAAAAAGTAATAATATTATATCCTTTTACACACGAAATATCAAACGCCGTAGCGCGTACCACATAGAGAGTCATTCTGTCTTCGACTTGGACTCGTGGCAATGCTGTGCTATACTATAAGCGAAGTATACTTGGGTATGGGAAGCGAAGCCATTGCCCGACCTAGTATAAAACACGTGCATCAAGAGTCCCGCGTACTTGTACCTGTAGGTCCACTTCGACCGCCTGAACATAGAATATATTGCCCGTTCCATGATTACATTGTCAACCTTTATATGAATAAATATTGAATAATAAATTAATTATATATAAAAGGGAATTTATTATAATTGTGTGCATTCAATTATATACAAATATATATTTTTTTTTAATTAAAAATCCTGTGATGCTATTTTTGCATACCACCAAAAATAGCATCAACATTTAAGTCATCATTAAAAATTAATAATATCGGTTACTTGATAATTTATACATCAGTTATACAGGTTTTATTTTAATTTTGTACATTTAAATATATGAATATATATTTTTTTCAATTAAAAATTCTGTGATGCTATTTTTGCATACCAACAAAAATAGCATCAACGTTTCAAGTCATCATTAAAAATTAATAATATCGGTTACTTGATAAATTATAAATTAGTTACATAGAATTTATTTTTATTTTAGGCATTCAATTATATATGAATATATATTTTTTTCAATGAAAAATTCTGTGATGCTATTTTTGCATACCAACAAAAATAGCATCAACGTTCCAAGACATCATTGAAAATTAATAATATCGGTTACTTGATAAATTATAAATTAGTTACATAGAATTTATTTTTATTTTAGGCATTCAATTATATATGAATATATATTTTTTTCAATGAAAAATTCTGTGATGCTATTTTTGCATACCAACAAAAATAGGATCAACGTTCCAAGACATCATTGAAAATTAATAATATCGGTTACTTGATAAAATATAAATTAGTTGTATAGAATTTAGTTTCATTTTATGCATTCAATTATATCTGAATATATATTTTTTTCAATTAAAAATTCTGTGATGCTATTTTTGCATACCAACAAAAATAGCATCAACTTTTCAAGTCATCACTAAAAATTAATAATATCGGTTACCTGATAAATTATAAATTAGTTATATAGAATTTAGTTTAATTTTATGCATTCAATTATATATGAATATAATTTTTTTCAATTAAAAATTCTGTGATGCTATTTTTGCATACCAACAAAAATAGCATCAACGTTCCAAGACATCATTGAAAATTAATAATATCGGTTACTTGATAAACTATAAAATAGTTGTATAGAATTTAGTTTAATTTTATGGATTCAATTATATATGAATATATATTTTTTTTAATTAAAAATTCTGTGATTCTATTTTTGCATACCAACAAAAATAGGATCAACGTTCCAAGACATCATTGAAAATTAATAATATCGGTTACTTGATAAATTATAAATTAGTTACATAGAATTTATTTTTATTTTAGGCATTCAATTATATATGAATATATATTTTTTTCAATGAAAAATTCTGTGATGCTATTTTTGCATACCAACAAAAATAGCATCAACGTTCCAAGACATCATTGAAAATTAATAATATCGGTTACTTGATAAAATATAAATTAGTTGTATAGAATTTATTTTTATTTTAGGCATTCAATTATATATGAATATATATTTTTTTCAATGAAAAATTCTGTGATGCTATTTTTGCATACCAACAAAAATAGGATCAACGTTCCAAGACATCATTGAAAATTAATAATATCGGTTACTTGATAAAATATAAATTAGTTGTATAGAATTTAGTTTCATTTTATGCATTCAATTATATATGAATATATATTTTTTTTAATTAAAAATTCTGTGATGCTATTTTTGCATACCAACAAAAATAGGATCAACGTTCCAAGACATCATTGAAAATTAATAATATCGGTTACTTGATAAAATATAAATTAGTTGTATAGAATTTAGTTTCATTTTATGCATTCAATTATATCTGAATATATATTTTTTTCAATTAAAAATTCTGTGATGCTATTTTTGCATACCAACAAAAATAGCATCAACTTTTCAAGTCATCACTAAAAATTAATAATATCGGTTACCTGATAAATTATAAATTAGTTATATAGAATTTAGTTTAATTTTATGCATTCAATTATATATGAATATAATTTTTTTCAATTAAAAATTCTGTGATGCTATTTTTGCATACCAACAAAAATAGCATCAACGTTCCAAGACATCATTGAAAATTAATAATATCGGTTACTTGATAAACTATAAAATAGTTGTATAGAATTTAGTTTAATTTTATGGATTCAATTATATATGAATATATATTTTTTTTAATTAAAAATTCTGTGATTCTATTTTTGCATACCAACAAAAATAGGATCAACGTTCCAAGACATCATTGAAAATTAATAATATCGGTTACTTGATAAATTATAAATTAGTTACATAGAATTTATTTTTATTTTAGGCATTCAATTATATATGAATATATATTTTTTTCAATGAAAAATTCTGTGATGCTATTTTTGCATACCAACAAAAATAGCATCAACGTTCCAAGACATCATTGAAAATTAATAATATCGGTTACTTGATAAAATATAAATTAGTTGTATAGAATTTATTTTTATTTTAGGCATTCAATTATATATGAATATATATTTTTTTCAATGAAAAATTCTGTGATGCTATTTTTGCATACCAACAAAAATAGGATCAACGTTCCAAGACATCATTGAAAATTAATAATATCGGTTACTTGATAAAATATAAATTAGTTGTATAGAATTTAGTTTCATTTTATGCATTCAATTATATATGAATATATATTTTTTTTAATTAAAAATTCTGTGATGCTATTTTTGCATACCAACAAAAATAGGATCAACGTTCCAAGACACCACTGAAAATTAATAATATCGGTTACTTGATAAAATATAAATTAGTTGTATAGAATTTAGTTTAATTTTATGCATTCAATTATATTTGAATATATATTTTTTTCAATTAAAAATTCTGTGATGCTATTTTTGCATACCAACAAAAATAGCATGAACGTTCCAAGACATCATTGAAAATTAATAATATCGGTTACTTGATAAAATATAAATTAGTTGTATAGAATTTAGTTTAATTTTATGCATTCAATTATATCTGAATATATATTTTTTTCAATTAAAAATTCTGTGATGCTATTTTTGCATACCAACAAAAATAGCATCAACTTTTCAAGTCATCACTAAAAATTAATAATATCGGTTACCTGATAAATTATAAATTAGTTTTATAGAATTTAGTTTAATTTTATGCATTCAATTATACATGAATATAATTTTTTTCAATTAAAAATTCTGTGATGCTATTTTTGCATACCAACAAAAATAGCATCAACTTTTCAAGTCATCACTAAAAATTAATAATATCGGTTACCTGATAAATTATAAATTAGTTTTATAGAATTTAGTTTAATTTTATGCATTCAATTATACATGAATATAATTTTTTTCAATTAAAAATTCTGTGATGCTATTTTTGCATACCAACAAAAATAGCATCAACTTTTCAAGTCATCACTAAAAATTAATAATATCGGTTACCTGATAAATTATAAATTAGTTTTATAGAATTTAGTTTAATTTTATGCATTCAATTATACATGAATATAATTTTTTTCAATTAAAAATTCTGTGATGCTATTTTTGCATACCAACAAAAATAGAATCAAGCAAAAATATCACTTATTTTTCCAATTTTCGACTTGTAGAACGATCAAGTATACTATTCTTTGGATTCTAAGATTTTTTTCAAGTGATTATTTTCAAAGTTGGGAAAAATGAAAAATTATTCTAAGTCCCCATTCGTAGTTCTTTTTGATTCGTATTGCTTCGGCGCAAAGTAGGTAGGGACACTTATGGATTTCTCAATTTTTGGATAGGGACAGCCGGATAGCCGTCATTCAGCATAAAAGCTATTGTTATATGCATAGTTTGATGTGAGGAATGGGAATTGATTGAAATTTTCACCCGCCAATTGCCGGCTGGCCTGATTTTAAGGTTTGAGAATCTTGACAACGATTTTGCATACCGACAAAAATAGCATCAAGCAAAAATATCACTTATTTTTCCAATTTTCGACTTGTAGAACGATCAAGTATACTATTCTTTGGATTCTATGATTTTTTTCAAGTGATTATTTTCAAAGTTGGGAAAAATGAAAAATTATTCTAAGTCCCCATTCGTAGTTCTTTTTGATTCGTATTGCTTCGGCGCAAAGTAGGTAGGGACACTTATGGATTTCTCAATTTTTGGATAGGGACAGCCGGATAGCCGTCATTCAGCATAAAAGCTATTGTTATATGCATAGTTTGATGTGAGGAATGGGAATTGATTGAAATTTTCACCCGCCAATTGCCGGCTGGCCTGATTTTAAGGTTTGAGAATCTTGACAACGATTTTGCATACCGACAAAAATAGCATCAAGCAAAAATATCACTTATTTTTCCAATTTTCGACTTGTAGAACGATCAAGTATACTATTCCTTGGATTCTAAGATTTTTTTCAAGTGATTATTTTCAAAGTTGGGAAAAATGAAAAATTATTCTAAGTCCCCATTCGTAGTTCTTTTTGATTCGTATTGCTTCGGCGCAAAGTAGGTAGGGACACTTATGGATTTCTCAATTTTTGGATAGGGACAGCCGGATAGCCGTCATTCAGCATAAAAGCTATTGTTATATGCATAGTTTGATGTGAGGAATGGGAATTGATTGAAATTTTCACCCGCCAATTGCCGGCTGGCCTGATTTTAAGGTTTGAGAATCTTGACAACGATTTTGCATACCGACAAAAATAGCATCAAGCAAAAATATCACTTATTTTTCCAATTTTCGACTTGTAGAACGATCAAGTATACTATTCCTTGGATTCTAAGATTTTTTTCAAGTGATTATTTTCAAAGTTGGGAAAAATGAAAAATTATTCTAAGTCCCCATTCGTAGTTCTTTTTGATTCGTATTGCTTCGGCGCAAAGTAGGTAGGGACACTTATGGATTTCTCAATTTTTGGATAGGGACAGCCGGATAGCCGTCATTCAGCATAAAAGCTATTGTTATATGCATAGTTTGATGTGAGGAATGGGAATTGATTGAAATTTTCACCCGCCAATTGCCGGCTGGCCTGATTTTAAGGTTTGAGAATCTTGACAACGATTTTGCATACCGACAAAAATAGCATCAA
>NW_026974040.1:7500-10000 GCF_034640455.1 Diachasmimorpha longicaudata | reverse complement strand
CGCATGGTAGAGCCCTCGCCGACTCCCGAGTTATTGACGCGCTGTGAGGAACTCCGGATCGCTAATCGAAAGAAAACCGACGTGTGGTCACCGGTGGACCACTCGTCCTCCAACCTCCATGCACGTATGAATTTATACATGCCAGGAGTGGCCAGTGTGACGTCGATGAACGACGTACCTGCGGCACTCCTGAAGGTTGGGCCCTGCCTAGCATCATTCGCGACGCGGAGACCGAAAGACTCGATGAGCTCGCCCAGGAGGACACCACGGTCAGTGGTCCTGGGGCTCCAAAGGGAGTGTTGGGCGTTGGAATCGGCCGCCACCAGAACGCGGCGACCCCTGAGACAGCTGAGAACCTTTTCAAGCTGCCTCAGGTGGATTTCTATGTCGTCCGAGTATTGAAAATAACTGGAGACGACGAAGAAGGATCCACCGGGGACGCGGGCTTCAGCACAAACGCAATGTGCATTACTTAATTGGGACACGTAAGCAATCTCCACGATGGAGTTGCACGCAACGACGGCTGCCCACGGTCGCTCCGTTGAGCTCGCGGCAATACGCATTCCGACTCCCAGGCCGCGGATGGCCCAGGTGTTCGCCTCACGAATGGCATACGGCTCCTGGAGCAACAATATGTCCAGACGCTCTTTGCGAATTAACTGGAAGACCTCCCCGGTTACTGCAATTGAGCGGGACATGTTCAATTGCAGTATTCTAACGTCGCGTTGCGCGCCCGGTCCCTCGATCGCAGGGGTCCGGGGAGGATGACCTATTGGAACGGGGGGTACCGGTGAGCCTCCGGTCGCGACGCGATGACTATCGATCCTACTTAGACTAACTTGGCACTCGCGAACCCTACCTAATAAATGAGTGGACTCACCGGTTGATGATCTTGAAGATCTTGAAGATCCCGGCGTTGGCTGACTCGGCTGCGCAGTCAGTCCCGCGTTGTCTGCGACGTCCTCGACGTCCTCGTGGACAGCACGAAGGCTGGAACCTTTCCCTCGTCGGGAGGGCAGTACCCCGGCGCACGGCGGGCGACTACGAACCCTTGAGGGCACCACCCTCCTTGGGTCCCTCGATGTAGTCACCGTAGATGTTGCTCTGGCATGCTGGGAAGCGATGCGCAGACTTCGCCGCACGACGGACGCATCATTGTGCCCCCCCGGAGATCCGATTGGGGGCAGTTTAGCCTCCGGAAAAGATTTGCAAAGATGCTCTGCCATGGTTGAAGTTTGTTGACGAGACGGTCGCCGGCCGTGCCAAAAGGCAGGAGCTGAAAAGCTGAAAAGTAAAAACAAAAGTGAAAATAAGAGGATTAAGGATTAGAGGGGGCGGTTCCCCGCGGCACCGAGCTGGGTAGCTCGGGACGCTGGGTGCCGTCCCTGGGAGGGGGCCTTCCGGTTCCCGCCGAGCTGGGGAGCTCGGATCGGGGCCCGGTGGAGGCGCTGAAGGAGTGCTCCGCCTCGACTCCCCTCGAAAGAGGAGCAGAGAGGGAGCAGACCCACAGAAAGGTGGAACCCACCCATCCCACCCAACGACCCACCCCGCGAACCGTCCCTTTCCCGAGGGATACCCACCCACTCCCCCTGACCCACCCCCCACGTGTGGCGTCGCGTTTTCGCCGTCCTCCACCGTTGCGGGAGGTTCCGACTACTAACGCGTGGCTGGAACAAGTTGCGAGAACCGCAATGTCCATGCCCTTCGCACTGCGAAGCAGCCAGTCCCCCCTCCCCCGCACCACCCCACGAACCGACCCTTTTCCGAGGGATACCCACCCAGTGACCCAACCCCCACGTGTGGCGTCGCGTTTTCGCCGGCCTCCACCGTTGCGGGAGGTTCCGACTACTAACGCATGGCTGGAACTACTTGCGAGAACCGCAGCGTCCATGCCCTTCGCACTGCGAAGCAGCCAGTCCCCCCGAACCCCCACCCGCGCGTGGAATTACCCGTCCACCAACCGATTCCGCCCTCCACCACGTGGAACCACCCCTCCACCAGCCGATTTCGCCCTCCCTCGCGTCTCCCGAAGTCCGGCCCTCCCATCGTGACCAAATCCGCGACCCTCCCCCTCCGAACCCCCATTAAGTAGGTCTCGCGCCCCTCCACCCGTCGATTTTGCCCACCGCCACGTGGACCCACCCCTCCACCACGTGGAACCACCCCTCCACCAGTCGATTTCGCCCTCCCTCGCGACCCAATTCGCGACCCCTCACCACCGAAACCCCCCCCCGGGCACAGGGGTTCACCCTGCACCCGCAACCCCCCCTTGGTATAATTATTGAGACCCCCCAAAAGGGGGATCCCAATCCTTACACCAAGTTCGACTCAGGGACCGCGGGGTCGTCACACCCCGTGTGTAAGGGCGGTTTTACCCGCCATTACACCCCCTGCGGGAAAGTAGGTAGGGACAGCGAGAATCGTCGTTAATCCATTCATGCGCGTCACTAATTAGATGACGAGGCATTTGGCTACCTTAAGAGAGTCATAGTTACTCCCG
>NW_026974039.1:20000-21170 GCF_034640455.1 Diachasmimorpha longicaudata | reverse complement strand
CACTCACGTGTGATATATTTTTGTTGGTATGCAAAAATAGAATCACAGAATTTTTAATTAAAAAAAATATATATTCATATATAATTGAATCCATAAAATTAAACTAAATTCTATACAACTATTTTATAGTTTATCAAGTAACCGATATTATTAATTTTCAATGATGTCTTGGAACGTTGATGCTATTTTTGTTGGTATGCAAAAATAGCATCACAGAATTTTTAATTGAAAAAAATTATATTCATATATAATTGAATGCATAAAATTAAACTAAATTCTATATAACTAATTTATAATTTATCAGGTAACCGATATTATTAATTTTTAGTGATGACTTGAAAAGTTGATGCTATTTTTGTTGGTATGCAAAAATAGCATCACAGAATTTTTAATTGAAAAAAATATATATTCAGATATAATTGAATGCATAAAATGAAACTAAATTCTATACAACTAATTTATATTTTATCAAGTAACCGATATTATTAATTTTCAATGATGTCTTGGAACGTTGATCCTATTTTTGTTGGTATGCAAAAATAGCATCACAGAATTTTTAATTAAAAAAAATATATATTCATATATAATTGAATGCATAAAATGAAACTAAATTCTATACAACTAATTTATATTTTATCAAGTAACCGATATTATTAATTTTCAATGATGTCTTGGAACGTTGATCCTATTTTTGTTGGTATGCAAAAATAGCATCACAGAATTTTTCATTGAAAAAAATATATATTCATATATAATTGAATGCCTAAAATAAAAATAAATTCTATACAACTAATTTATATTTTATCAAGTAACCGATATTATTAATTTTCAATGATGTCTTGGAACGTTGATGCTATTTTTGTTGGTATGCAAAAATAGCATCACAGAATTTTTCATTGAAAAAAATATATATTCATATATAATTGAATGCCTAAAATAAAAATAAATTCTATGTAACTAATTTATAATTTATCAAGTAACCGATATTATTAATTTTCAATGATGTCTTGGAACGTTGATCCTATTTTTGTTGGTATGCAAAAATAGAATCACAGAATTTTTAATTAAAAAAAATATATATTCATATATAATTGAATCCATAAAATTAAACTAAATTCTATACAACTATTTTATAGTTTATCAAGTAACCGATATTATTAATTTTCAATG
>NW_026974039.1:10000-12500 GCF_034640455.1 Diachasmimorpha longicaudata | reverse complement strand
GATTAACGACGATTCTCGCTGTCCCTACCTACTTCCCGCAGGGGGTGTAATGGCGGGTAAAACCGCCCTTACACACGGGGTGTGACGACCCCGCGGTCCCTGAGTCGAACTTGGTGTAAGGATTGGGATCCCCCTTTTGGGGGGTCTCAATAATTATACCAAGGGGGGGTTGCGGGTGCAGGGTGAACCCCTGTGCCCAAGGGGGGTTTCGGTGGGGGGGGGGGGTCGCGAATTGGGTCGCGAGGGAGGGCGAAATCGACTGGTGGAGGGGTAGTTCCACGTGGTGGAGGGGTGGGTCCACGTGGTGGAGGGCGAAATCGACGGGTGGAGGGGCGCGAGACCTACTTACCGGGGGGTTTGGAGGGGGAGGGTCGCGGATTTGGTCACGGTGGGTGGGCCGGACTTCGGGAGACGCGCGGGAGGGCGAAATCGGCTGGTGGAGGGGTGGTTCCACGGGGTGGAGGGCGGAATCGGTTGGAGGACGGGTAATTCCACGCGCGGGTGGGGGTTCGGGGGGACAGGCTGCTTCGCAGTGCGAAGGGCATGGACGCTGCGGTTCTCGCAGGTGGTTCCAGCCACGCGTTAGTAGGCGGAACCTCCCGCAACGGTGGAGGCCGGCGAAAACGCGACGCCACACGTGGGGGTTGGGTCAGGGGAGTGGGTGGGTTTCCCTCGGAAAAGAGACGGTTCGCGGGGCGGTGCGGGGGAGGGGGGACTGGCTGCTTCGCAGTGCGAAGGGCATGGACATTGCGGTTCTCGCAACTTGTTCCAGCCACGCGTTAGTAGTCGGAACCTCCCGCAACGGTGGAGGCCGGCGAAAACGCGACGCCACACGTGGGGGTTGGGTCAGGGGGAGTGGGTGGGTATCCCTCGGGAAAGGGACGGTTCGCGGGGTGGGTCGTCGGGTGGGATGGGTGGGTTCCCCCTTTCTGTGGGTCTGCTCCCTCTCTGCTCCTCTTTCGAGGGGAATCGAGGCGGAGCACTCCTTCAGCGCCTCCACCGGGCCCCGATCCGAGCTCCCCAGCTCGGCGGGAACCGGGGGGCCCCCTCCCAGGGACGGTGCTCAGCGTCCCGAGCTACCCAGCTCGGTGCCGCGGGGAACCGCCCCATCTAATCCTTAATTCTCTTATTCATTCTTTTCTTTTACTTTTCAGCTTTTCAGCTCTTGCCTTTTGGCACGGCCGGCGACCGTCTCGTCTAAACTTCAACCATGGCAGAGCACTATTGCAATTTCATTCCGGAGTCTAAGCTGCCCCCAATCGGATCTCCGGGGGGGCACAATAATGCATCCGTCGTGCGGCGAAGTCTGCGCATCGCTTCCCAGCATGCCAGAACATCATCTCCAGCGACTACATCGAGGGACCCAAGGAGGGTGGTGCCCTCAAGGGTTCGTAGTCGCCCGCCGTGCGCCGGGGTACTGCCCTCCCGACGAGGGAAAGGTTCCAGCCTTCGTGCTGTTCACGAGGACGTCGCAGAGGAAGAGGAGTTGACTGCGCAGCCGAGCCAGCCAACGCCTGGATCTTCAAGAACTTCGACCGGTGAGTCCACTCAATTATTAGGTAGGGTTCGCGAGTGCCACGTTAGTTTAAGTAGGATCGATAGTCATCGCGTCGCGACCGGAGGCTCACCGGTACCCCCCGTTCCAATAGGTCATCCTCCCCGGACCCCTGCGATCGAGGGACCGGGCGCGCAACGCGACGTTAGAATACTGCAATTGAACATGTCCCGCTCAATTGCAGTAACCGGGGAGGTCTTCCAGTTAATTCGTAAAGAGCGTCTGGACATATTGTTGCTCCAAGAGCCGTATGCCATTCGTGAGGCGAACACCTGGGCCATCCGCGGCCTAGGAGTCGGAATGCGTATTGCCGCGAGCTCAACGGAGCGACCGTGGGCGGCCGTCGTTGCGTGCAACTCCATCGTGGAGATTGCTTACGTGTCCCAATTAAGTACTGCACATTGCGTTTGTGCTGAAGCCCGCGTCCCCGGTGGATCCTTCTTCGTCGTCTCCAGTTATTTTCAATACTCGGACGACATAGAAATCCACCTGAGGCAGCTTGAAAAGGTTCTCAGCTGTCTCAGGGGTCGCCGCGTTCTGGTGGCGGCCGATTCCAACGCCCAACACTCCCTTTGGAGCCCCAGGACCACTGACCGTGGTGTCCTCCTGGGTGAGCTCATCGAGTCTTTCGGTCTCCGCGTCGCGAATGATGCTAGGCAGGGCCCCACCTTCAGGAGTGCCGCAGGTACGTCGTTCATCGACGTCACACTGGCCACTCCTGGCATGTATAAATTCATACGTGCATGGAGGTTGGAGGACGAGTGGTCCACCGGTGACCACACGTCGGTTTTCTTTCGTTTAGCGATCCGGAGTTCCTCACAGCGCGTCAATAACTCGGGAGTCGGCGAGGGCTCTACCATGCGGTTCAACGTTCGTCGGGCCGACTGGGAAAAGTTCGAGGCGACCCTCGATGGGGAGGCCCGTGAGAAACTCGTGGACCATCCG
>NW_026974039.1:0-5000 GCF_034640455.1 Diachasmimorpha longicaudata | reverse complement strand
TAGAATAATTTTTCATTTTTCCCAACTTTGAAAATAATCACTTGAAAAAAATCATAGAATCCAAAGAATAGTATACTTGATCGTTCTACAAGTCGAAAATTGGAAAAATAAGTGATATTTTTGCTTGATGCTATTTTTGTCGGTATGCAAAATCGTTGTCAAGATTCTCAAACCTTAAAATCAGGCCAGCCGGCAATTGGCGGGTGAAAATTTCAATCAATTCCCATTCCTCACATCAAACTATGCATATAACAATAGCTTTTATGCTGAATGACGGCTATCCGGCTGTCCCTATCCAAAAATTGAGAAATCCATAAGTGTCCCTACCTACTTTGCGCCGAAGCAATACGAATCAAAAAGAACTACGAATGGGGACTTAGAATAATTTTTCATTTTTCCCAACTTTGAAAATAATCACTTGAAAAAAATCTTAGAATCCAAAGAATAGTATACTTGATCGTTCTACAAGTCGAAAATTGGAAAAATAAGTGATATTTTTGCTTGATGCTATTTTTGTCGGTATGCAAAATCGTTGTCAAGATTCTCAAACCTTAAAATCAGGCCAGCCGGCAATTGGCGGGTGAAAATTTCAATCAATTCCCATTCCTCACATCAAACTATGCATATAACAATAGCTTTTATGCTGAATGACGGCTATCCGGCTGTCCCTATCCAAAAATTGAGAAATCCATAAGTGTCCCTACCTACTTTGCGCCGAAGCAATACGAATCAAAAAGAACTACGAATGGGGACTTAGAATAATTTTTCATTTTTCCCAACTTTGAAAATAATCACTTGAAAAAAATCTTAGAATCCAAGGAATAGTATACTTGATCGTTCTACAAGTCGAAAATTGGAAAAATAAGTGATATTTTTGCTTGATGCTATTTTTGTCGGTATGCAAAATCGTTGTCAAGATTCTCAAACCTTAAAATCAGGCCAGCCGGCAATTGGCGGGTGAAAATTTCAATCAATTCCCATTCCTCACATCAAACTATGCATATAACAATAGCTTTTATGCTGAATGACGGCTATCCGGCTGTCCCTATCCAAAAATTGAGAAATCCATAAGTGTCCCTACCTACTTTGCGCCGAAGCAATACGAATCAAAAAGAACTACGAATGGGGACTTAGAATAATTTTTCATTTTTCCCAACTTTGAAAATAATCACTTGAAAAAAATCATAGAATCCAAAGAATAGTATACTTGATCGTTCTACAAGTCGAAAATTGGAAAAATAAGTGATATTTTTGCTTGATGCTATTTTTGTCGGTATGCAAAATCGTTGTCAAGATTCTCAAACCTTAAAATCAGGCCAGCCGGCAATTGGCGGGTGAAAATTTCAATCAATTCCCATTCCTCACATCAAACTATGCATATAACAATAGCTTTTATGCTGAATGACGGCTATCCGGCTGTCCCTATCCAAAAATTGAGAAATCCATAAGTGTCCCTACCTACTTTGCGCCGAAGCAATACGAATCAAAAAGAACTACGAATGGGGACTTAGAATAATTTTTCATTTTTCCCAACTTTGAAAATAATCACTTGAAAAAAATCTTAGAATCCAAAGAATAGTATACTTGATCGTTCTACAAGTCGAAAATTGGAAAAATAAGTGATATTTTTGCTTGATGCTATTTTTGTCGGTATGCAAAATCGTTGTCAAGATTCTCAAACCTTAAAATCAGGCCAGCCGGCAATTGGCGGGTGAAAATTTCAATCAATTCCCATTCCTCACATCAAACTATGCATATAACAATAGCTTTTATGCTGAATGACGGCTATCCGGCTGTCCCTATCCAAAAATTGAGAAATCCATAAGTGTCCCTACCTACTTTGCGCCGAAGCAATACGAATCAAAAAGAACTACGAATGGGGACTTAGAATAATTTTTCATTTTTCCCAACTTTGAAAATAATCACTTGAAAAAAATCTTAGAATCCAAAGAATAGTATACTTGATCGTTCTACAAGTCGAAAATTGGAAAAATAAGTGATATTTTTGCTTGATGCTATTTTTGTCGGTATGCAAAATCGTTCTCAAGATTCTCAAACCTTAAAATCAGGCCAGCCGGCAATTGGCGGGTGAAAATTTCAATCAATTCCCATTCCTCACATCAAACTATGCATATAACAATAGCTTTTATGCTGAATGACGGCTATCCGGCTGTCCCTATCCAAAAATTGAGAAATCCATAAGTGTCCCTACCTACTTTGCGCCGAAGCAATACGAATCAAAAAGAACTACGAATGGGGACTTAGAATAATTTTTCATTTTTCCCAACTTTGAAAATAATCACTTGAAAAAAATCTTAGAATCCAAGGAATAGTATACTTGATCGTTCTACAAGTCGAAAATTGGAAAAATAAGTGATATTTTTGCTTGATGCTATTTTTGTCGGTATGCAAAATCGTTGTCAAGATTCTCAAACCTTAAAATCAGGCCAGCCGGCAATTGGCGGGTGAAAATTTCAATCAATTCCCATTCCTCACATCAAACTATGCATATAACAATAGCTTTTATGCTGAATGACGGCTATCCGGCTGTCCCTATCCAAAAATTGAGAAATCCATAAGTGTCCCTACCTACTTTGCGCCGAAGCAATACGAATCAAAAAGAACTACGAATGGGGACTTAGAATAATTTTTCATTTTTCCCAACTTTGAAAATAATCACTTGAAAAAAATCTTAGAATCCAAAGAATAGTATACTTGATCGTTCTACAAGTCGAAAATTGGAAAAATAAGTGATATTTTTGCTTGATGCTATTTTTGTCGGTATGCAAAATCGTTGTCAAGATTCTCAAACCTTAAAATCAGGCCAGCCGGCAATTGGCGGGTGAAAATTTCAATCAATTCCCATTCCTCACATCAAACTATGCATATAACAATAGCTTTTATGCTGAATGACGGCTATCCGGCTGTCCCTATCCAAAAATTGAGAAATCCATAAGTGTCCCTACCTACTTTGCGCCGAAGCAATACGAATCAAAAAGAACTACGAATGGGGACTTAGAATAATTTTTCATTTTTCCCAACTTTGAAAATAATCACTTGAAAAAAATCTTAGAATCCAAAGAATAGTATACTTGATCGTTCTACAAGTCGAAAATTGGAAAAATAAGTGATATTTTTGCTTGATGCTATTTTTGTCGGTATGCAAAATCGTTGTCAAGATTCTCAAACCTTAAAATCAGGCCAGCCGGCAATTGGCGGGTGAAAATTTCAATCAATTCCCATTCCTCACATCAAACTATGCATATAACAATAGCTTTTATGCTGAATGACGGCTATCCGGCTGTCCCTATCCAAAAATTGAGAAATCCATAAGTGTCCCTACCTACTTTGCGCCGAAGCAATACGAATCAAAAAGAACTACGAATGGGGACTTAGAATAATTTTTCATTTTTCCCAACTTTGAAAATAATCACTTGAAAAAAATCTTAGAATCCAAAGAATAGTATACTTGATCGTTCTACAAGTCGAAAATTGGAAAAATAAGTGATATTTTTGCTTGATGCTATTTTTGTCGGTATGCAAAATCGTTGTCAAGATTCTCAAACCTTAAAATCAGGCCAGCCGGCAATTGGCGGGTGAAAATTTCAATCAATTCCCATTCCTCACATCAAACTATGCATATAACAATAGCTTTTATGCTGAATGACGGCTATCCGGCTGTCCCTATCCAAAAATTGAGAAATCCATAAGTGTCCCTACCTACTTTGCGCCGAAGCAATACGAATCAAAAAGAACTACGAATGGGGACTTAGAATAATTTTTCATTTTTCCCAACTTTGAAAATAATCACTTGAAAAAAATCTTAGAATCCAAAGAATAGTATACTTGATCGTTCTACAAGTCGAAAATTGGAAAAATAAGTGATATTTTTGCTTGATTCTATTTTTGTTGGTATGCAAAAATAGCATCACAGAATTTTTAATTGAAAAAAATTATATTCATGTATAATTGAATGCATAAAATTAAACTAAATTCTATAAAACTAATTTATAATTTATCAGGTAACCGATATTATTAATTTTTAGTGATGACTTGAAAAGTTGATGCTATTTTTGTTGGTATGCAAAAATAGCATCACAGAATTTTTAATTGAAAAAAATTATATTCATGTATAATTGAATGCATAAAATTAAACTAAATTCTATAAAACTAATTTATAATTTATCAGGTAACCGATATTATTAATTTTTAGTGATGACTTGAAAAGTTGATGCTATTTTTGTTGGTATGCAAAAATAGCATCACAGAATTTTTAATTGAAAAAAATATATATTCAGATATAATTGAATGCATAAAATTAAACTAAATTCTATACAACTAATTTATATTTTATCAAGTAACCGATATTATTAATTTTCAATGATGTCTTGGAACGTTCATGCTATTTTTGTTGGTATGCAAAAATAGCATCACAGAATTTTTAATTGAAAAAAATATATATTCAAATATAATTGAATGCATAAAATTAAACTAAATTCTATACAACTAATTTATATTTTATCAAGTAACCGATATTATTAATTTTCAGTGGTGTCTTGGAACGTTGATCCTATTTTTGTTGGTATGCAAAAATAGCATCACAGAATTTTTAATTAAAAAAAATATATATTCATATATAATTGAATGCATAAAATGAAACTAAATTCTATACAACTAATTTATATTTTATCAAGTAACCGATATTATTAATTTTCAATGATGTCTTGGAACGTTGATCCTATTTTTGTTGGTATGCAAAAATAGCATCACAGAATTTTTCATTGAAAAAAATATATATTCATATATAATTGAATGCCTAAAATAAAAATAAATTCTATACAACTAATTTATATTTTATCAAGTAACCGATATTATTAATTTTCAATGATGTCTTGGAACGTTGATGCTATTTTTGTTGGTATGCAAAAATAGCATCACAGAATTTTTCATTGAAAAAAATATATATTCATATATAATTGAATGCCTAAAATAAAAATAAA
>NW_026974038.1:20000-21185 GCF_034640455.1 Diachasmimorpha longicaudata | reverse complement strand
ATTATTAATTTTCAATGATGTCTTGGAACGTTGATGCTATTTTTGTTGGTATGCAAAAATAGCATCACAGAATTTTTAATTGAAAAAAATTATATTCATATATAATTGAATGCATAAAATTAAACTAAATTCTATATAACTAATTTATAATTTATCAGGTAACCGATATTATTAATTTTTAGTGATGACTTGAAAAGTTGATGCTATTTTTGTTGGTATGCAAAAATAGCATCACAGAATTTTTAATTGAAAAAAATATATATTCAGATATAATTGAATGCATAAAATTAAACTAAATTCTATACAACTAATTTATATTTTATCAAGTAACCGATATTATTAATTTTCAATGATGTCTTGGAACGTTGATGCTATTTTTGTTGGTATGCAAAAATAGCATCACAGAATTTTTAATTGAAAAAAATATATATTCAGATATAATTGAATGCATAAAATTAAACTAAATTCTATACAACTAATTTATATTTTATCAAGTAACCGATATTATTAATTTTCAGTGGTGTCTTGGAACGTTGATCCTATTTTTGTTGGTATGCAAAAATAGCATCACAGAATTTTTAATTAAAAAAAATATATATTCATATATAATTGAATGCATAAAATGAAACTAAATTCTATACAACTAATTTATATTTTATCAAGTAACCGATATTATTAATTTTCAATGATGTCTTGGAACGTTGATCCTATTTTTGTTGGTATGCAAAAATAGCATCACAGAATTTTTCATTGAAAAAATATATATTCATATATAATTGAATGCCTAAAATAAAAATAAATTCTATGCAACTAATTTATATTTTATCAAGTAACCGATATTATTAATTTTCAATGATGTCTTGGAACGTTGATGCTATTTTTGTTGGTATGCAAAAATAGCATCACAGAATTTTTCATTGAAAAAAATATATATTCATATATAATTGAATGCCTAAAATAAAAATAAATTCTATGTAACTAATTTATAATTTATCAAGTAACCGATATTATTAATTTTCAATGATGTCTTGGAACGTTGATGCTATTTTTGTTGATATGCAAAAATAGCATCACAGAATTTTTCATTGAAAAAAATATATATTCATATATAATTGAATGCCTAAAATAAAAATAAATTCTATGTAACTAATTTATAATTTATCAAGTAACCGATATTATTAATTT
>NW_026974038.1:0-12500 GCF_034640455.1 Diachasmimorpha longicaudata | reverse complement strand
AACAAAGCATTGCGATGGCCCTAGCGGGTGATGACGCAATGTGATTTCTGCCCAGTGCTCTGAATGTCAACGTGAAGAAATTCAAAAAAGCGCGGGTAAACGGCGGGAGTAACTATGACTCTCTTAAGGTAGCCAAATGCCTCGTCATCTAATTAGTGACGCGCATGAATGGATTAACGACGATTCTCGCTGTCCCTACCTACTTCCCGCAGGGGGTGTAATGGCGGATAAAACCGCCCTTACACACGGGGTGTGACGACCCCGCGGTCCCTGAGTCGAACTTGGTGTAAGGATTGGGATCCCCCTTTTGGGGGGTCTCAATAATTACACCTAGGGGGGTTGCGGGCGCAGGGTGAGTCCCTGTACCCATGGGGGGTTTCGGAGGGTGGGGGTCGCGAATTGGGTCGCGAGGGAGGGCGAAATCGCCCGGTGGAGGGGTGGTTCCACGTGGTGGAGGGGTGGGTCCACGTGGTGGAGGGGTGGGTCCACGTGGTGGAGGGCGAAATCGACGGGTGGAGGGGCGCGAGACCTACTTACTGGGGGGTTCGGAGGGGGAGGGTCGCGGATTTGGTCACGGTGGGTGGGCCGGACTTAGGGAGACGCGCGCGAGGGCGAAATCGGCTGGTGGAGGGGTGGTCCCACGGGGCGGAGGGCGGAATCGGTTGGTGAACGGGGAATTCCACGCGCGGGTGGGGGTTCGGGGGGACAGGCTGCTTCGCAGTGCGAAGGGCATGGACACTGCGGTTCTCGCAAGTGGTTCCAGCCACGCGTTAGTAGTCGGAACCTCCCGCAACGGTGGAGGCCGGCGAAAACGCGACGCCACACGTGGGGGTTGGGTCAGGGGGAGTGGGTGGGTATCCCTCGGAAAAGGGACGGTTCGCGGGGCGGTGCGGGGGAGGGGGGACTGGCTGCTTCGCAGTGCGAAGGGCATGGACATTGCGGTTCTCGCAACTAGTTCCAGCCACGCGCTAGTAGTTGGAACCTCCCGCAACGGTGGAGGCCGGCGAAAACGCGACGCCACACGTGGGGCTGGGTCTCAGGGGGAGTGGGTGGGTATCCCTCGGGAAAGGGACGGTTCGCGGGGTGGGTCGTCGGGCGGGATGGGTGGGTTCCCCCTTTCTGTGGGTCTGCTCCCTCTCTGCTCCTCTCTCGAGGGGAGTCGAGGCGGAGCACTCCTTCAGCGCCTCCACCGGGCCCCGATCCGAGCTCCCCAGCTCGGCGGGAACCGGGGGGCCCCCTCCCAGGGACGGTGCTCAGCGTCCCGAGCTACCCAGCTCGGTGCCGCGGGGAACCGCCCCATCTAACCCTTAATCCTCTTATTCATTCTTTTTCTTGTACTTTTCAGCTTTTCAGCTCTTGCCTTTCGGCACGGCCGGCGACCGTCTCGTCAACCAAACTTCAACCATGGCAGAGCATCTTTGCAAATCTTGTCCGGAGGCTAAACTGCCCCCAATCGGATCTCCGGGGGGGCACAATGATGCGTCCGTCGTGCGGCGAAGTCTGCGCATCGCTTCCCAGCATGCCAGAGGATCTTCTACAGCGGCTACATCGAGGGACCCAAGGAGGGTGGTGCCCTCAAGGGTTCGTAGTCGCCCGCCGCGCGCCGGGGTACTGCCCTCCCGACGAGGGAAAGGTTCCAGCCTTCGTGCTGTCCACGAGGACGTCGAGGACGTCGCAGACAACGCGGGACTGACTGCGCAGCCGAGTCAGCCAACGCCAGGATCTTCAAGAACTTCAACCGGTGAGTCCACTCAATTATTAGGTAGGGTTCGCGAGTGCCACGTTAGTTTAAGTAGGATCGATAGTCATCGCGTCGCGACCGGAGGCTCACCGGTACCCCCCGTTCCAATAGGTCATCCTCCCCGGACCCCTGCGATCGAGGGACCGGGCGCGCAACGCGACGTTAGAATACTGCAATTGAACATGTCCCGCTCAATTGCAGTAACCGGGGAGGTCTTCCAGTTAATTCGCAAAGAGCGTCTGGACATATTGTTGCTCCAAGAGCCGTATGCCATTCGTGAGGCGAACACCTGGGCCATCCGCGGCCTAGGAGTCGGAATGCGTATTGCCGCGAGCTCAACGGAGCGACCGTGGGCGGCCGTCGTTGCGTGCAACTCCATCGTGGAGATTGCTTACGTGTCCCAATTAAGTAATGCACATTGCGTTTGTGCTGAAGCCCGCGTCCCCGGTGGATCCTTCTTCGTCGTCTCCAGTTATTTTCAATACTCGGACGACATAGAAATCCACCTGAGGCAGCTTGAAAAGGTTCTTAGCTGTCTCAGGGGTCGCCGCGTTCTGGTGGCGGCCGATTCCAACGCCCAACACTCCCTTTGGAGCCCCAGGACCACTGACCGTGGTGTCCTCCTGGGTGAGCTCATCGAGTCTTTCGGTCTCCGCGTCGCGAATGATGCTAGGCAGGGCCCAACCTTCAGGAGTGCCGCAGGTACGTCGTTCATCGACGTCACACTGGCCACCCCTGGCATGTATAAATTCATACGTGCATGGAGGTTGGAGGACGAGTGGTCCACCGGTGACCACACGTCGGTTTTCTTTCGCTTAGCGATCCGGAGTTCCTCACAGCGCGTCAATAACTCGGGAGTCGGCGAGGGCTCTACCATGCGGTTCAATGTTCGTCGGGCCGACTGGGAAGAGTTCGAGGCGACCCTCGATGAGGAGGCCCGTGAGAAGCTCGTGGACCATCCGCTGGATTCTACAGCGGATGTCGAGAGAATGGCAGAAGTACTGGGTGACGTACTCACCAAAGCCTGCCAAGATTCGATGCCGCGCCGCAGACATTACCGTCGCGCGAATCCGTGGTGGACCGAGGAGCTGACCAGCAAACGCAAACTGGTCAGTCGTCTCCGAAACGGCTACCGAAGGGAGACTAACCCTGACGCGCGAAAAATTAAACAGAATAGGTATCGTGTAGTCCTGCGGTCGTACACCAGGCTACTTAGGACATGTAAAGAAAATAGCTGGCGCGGTTACATAACAACGGAAAGCAACGCGAATCCCTGGGGCTTCCATTACAAATATGCCGCTGATAAATTGCGTGTAGGCACGGTACTCAGCACCCTTAGAACCGCGAATGGCACGACACTTACAATGCGTGAGACTGCTGAGGTACTGTTGGACACACACGTACCCGACGACGACCCCAACGCCGACACACCGGAACAGAGAGACATCCGCGAACGCGTGAAGAACCTAAGGGTTCATACAGAGGACGCACGAGACTTGACGGACGACCAACTTAAGGGTCTCGTAAAGACCCTTAAGAACGACAAAGCCCCAGGATGCGATTTAGTTGAAGTTAGGGTCCTAAAAGTCGCGGTCATGAGGATGCCTCACATCTTCACGCGACTCTTCAACGCCTGCCTTAAGCACGGCGTTTTCCCCACCGTTTGGAAAGTCGGCACACTTCGTGCTCTCCTCAAAGGAGTTCACAAGGATGTGTCCGACCCCAAATCCTACCGTCCCATTTGCCTCTTGTCGGTTGTCGGGAAATTTTTCGAAAAGGTCCTGCACGGGATCCTTATGGCGAAAGTCCTTACTGAGGACAAAATATCAGGACGTCAATATGGCTTTCTGCCTGGACGCTCCACGGAAGACGCGATAGTAGAGTTGCGTGAATTAGTCGAACGCGGTAACGACAAGAGGTACGTCATTGGACTCCTTTTCGATATTTCAGGAGCCTTTGACAACGTGTGGTGGCCCCTAGTCCTCCAGTCTTTGGCGGATCGAGACTGTCCGAAGAATGTCTTTGAAGTGCTCCGGAGCTACTTTGACAATCGGACCGTCAAGATCGCCTGGAGCGACCAAGAGGTTTCCAAGCCGGCCACCCGGGGCTGTCCACAAGGATCAGTCCTGGGCCCCGCTTGCTGGAATCTCATGTTCGATGCCCTCCTCAAGAGCATCGAGCAGAATTTTGGTGATATCGAAGTCGCCTACGCGGACGACCTTATCGCGGTCGTATCGGCCGACTCGCGTAAGGAAATAGAGAGGATAGGCCGAGCCGTCGCCGAACACATCGCGTCGTGGTGCGCGTCAGCGAAGCTCGAACTGTCGAGGAGCAAGACAGAGGCAATTGTCCTGTCATGCAACTCGCAGAAGAGAGCGCCGCTGGTGCGGTACAGGTGGGATCGGGCGCGAAGGACACGCCGACGCGTGAAACCGGTGTTGGATATCCGCCCACCCGAGATTAGGCTCGACGGGGAGAAAATTAGATTCAAGGAGAGCGTGAGGTACCTCGGGGTACATTTTAATAGAAACATGCGGGTCCGGACCCATACAAAATACATACAGGAAAAGGCTAGAGTCCTTTTCACTCGGCTATCGGCCCTAATGCACAAGCATTGGGGACTCCGATACCGATCGGTTAAGTTAGTATTTCAGGGCGTTTTTCAGGCTGTCGCGTCGTATGCAGCCCACGGGTGGGTGGACCGTTGCACACCGTACGACTGGAAGAAACTCCGTACCGCGCAGAGGAGCGCGCTGCTGACGGTGACTGGCGCGTATAGGACGGCTTCACACGAAGCACTCTGCGCAGCGGCGGGGGTGCTTCCTGTGGACCTATTATTGAGGGAAAGAGCAGCGCGCTACCAAGCCAAGAAAGGCATTGCGGTCAGAATAGGTGATGTAGAAATAGACCCCGCGAATCCGCGCGTTGATGACAACGGCCGCCCGATCGAGGCCGTCGAAGATATAAAGGCAGAGATCCGGAATCTCTGGAGGGATAGGTTTGAGGGGGCTTCAACCGGGAGGAACACCTTCGCGTTCTTCCCCGATACTGCGGCGCGCCTGGACGCTAAGTGGGTCGAGTGCGACCACTGGGTTTCGCAGGTCCTGACAGGGCATGGGCAATTCCGGTCTTATCTTCATGACCGGTGCCTTGCCCAGTCACGCAACTGCGAGTGCGACCAGGCTGAAGACACAGTCCAGCACTTCATCATGGACTGTCCGATATAAGTAGTAAGTGGGCACGATTGGCGAATTTTCTTCCAGGAATCGCCCCCCTTCCCCCCTTTTTCCAGACGTGTCCGAACACGTTTTCCCCATTGTCCTTTGAGGAGGACGTCGCCGCTCTAGGGCCCCCTGGGGTGAGGGTCCCCAAAAGAATGTCTTTGTTCGACAGGAAGTGGGTGGTGGGTGGGTGGGGGGTAACGGTCACGTGATCCAAACGGGAGGGTGGGTGGAAAATGGGTGGTAAGGGTCACGTGATCCAAACGGGAGAGTGGGTGGGAAATGGGTGGTAAGGGTCACGTGATTCAAAAGGGCGGGAGTGGGGGGAAAGTGGATGGCGTGGGAAATGTGGGTATATATGGGGAAAATGAAATAAATATGTAATACATAATTTATTGAGTATATAAATCATTTATTCAGAAATTATACTTGTATGAGGGGTGGTACATAATATTAGGGATTTAAAAAATAGTAGTAATCAAAATTATTGTTATTATTATTATTATTAAATTAATGCAAATGGAATATATTTTTTAAAGACCGCTGGTTACAATGCAAACTACCTTTACCAGACAAGTTCTGAAAAGGCTTACTTAAATTTCTACGATTACAATTGCGTTTTTGAATAATTTTGTTGAACATTTTCATAACAATGCGATCGTTACGTTTTGTGTCTGAAGTAAATAGTTTATGAAAGGACTGTAAAGACCGATCATTGAACAACCAGTGAAGCACAACAATGCAGTACTGCCCACAAACATCAGACGATATATCTTGGAGTCTCTTCTGGCTCCATTCATAAACATTGCAATTTCGCTTAAGGCGCTGAGAGATTCTTGTATCGAAGGGTGGCATTCCGAAGCTGTCAAAATAGATTCCTCGCCTATTTGAACCGAGGTAAACGGCAACCCAGTGACTTCCTGCCTGATTGTGGTTGTCGGTGTTGATGATGATAGCACAGGGCCGGGGCCATGTCCAGGGGACACGGTCGGCAGGGTAGACACCTCCAATGCATGCATCTGTATGCGGTAATATCTCCAGGAGCTCAAGGGTATTCATAGAACGTCGGTAATCCGGGAAATGAGCGTTGGTCTCGTTCAGCAGGTTGAATGCAACTAATGCAATCTTATTCTGCGCTCCCATTAAGTAGCCCTCCATTTTCATCCACTGTAGTCGACAATAACCTGCCTTGTGGAATCAATTTCTAGCAAATTGTCATATTCGGCGTACAATAGACAATTTACATTCTGCTCTGTTGCTCTATTGAAGCGAACTTCAATGCGAATACTTCCACTTTTCACCAGATTCCAATGGCCAGCGGAACTTGCAGATAAATCAGGAGTCAGATCGAACGCGAACAAGCAAAATCCATCGGAATAGGCCGGACGAGAGATGCTATTTCCATGGTCGCTGAAATGTGTTCCAGTACCAGCAAATAGGGTGTTGAATGCCTCCACATCTAGGCACGCACCAGAGGTGAAACTTGGCTGCAGAGGTTTTGTAGGTACTTGGCGTCCATCGACATTCAGGCATAAAAAGTTTATCCCAAAATTTTGAAAGTTGAAGGGGTTCTTCTTTCTCGATCCGTTGAAACTGACATTGTCAACAAATCCCAGTATGATTCTTTTAGGTAGTTGACCCAAAATGGCATTGTCTATTGTCTCCCCCATAATCCCCCGATGGAGAACAAAAGATTTGACCTCCACCCGTGTCAAAGGATATTTCGCAGTTGTCTTTGCAAGCGTTTTAGCGTGAGCTATCAAAATTCCAGGGCTGAGTTTCACACGGCGAACTATCAAGGAGGCTTCTTCTATATGCACCTTATAATGCAGGGGAGTGGAGTCCATAAGGCAAAAGTCGTCCTTTGCACGGATAAGACGAACGCGTAGCTCTACGCCATTCATCAAAAACTTGTCTTGATTGAACACGTCACAATGTAAATGTCCCAGTAGATCAAATGCTTTACCACCTTTAGTAATTGCCTGACGTACGGCTAGTCCATCGTTGTTTCTTGCATCAGCCGCCGTTACAGCAATAGAATCCATTGCACCATAGCTATCCGTAGCCCAAAGAGACATCCCAAGATGTGAGGACTTTGCATCGGTTCCATAGTTTAGTAATGTTTCAATGTATGCTCTATAAGCGTACAGGTTATTTGGAGGCGTAACAACTTTTTGGTTGAAATATACATCCACTTGGTTAAACATTGAATGTAAAAAGTTATTCACAGGCCCAACAGAGTCGTCTATACCAGCAGAGCCATCGGATTTCAGGATTCTGGCGCGAACTTTGATCATGGTATGTGCCAAATCAATATATTCTTCTCCATGGCCTGGTACGATGAATTCAATTGGGGCATCGTCCGACAGCGTAGATACAGGATTATAATAAACAAATTGAGAATTTTCAATACTTGTTTGGGTAGGTGGTATGGTAAATAGGTCCAGCTCCGACTTCACACACTCAGAAGAGTGCGAATGTAGAAACGACATGATGATTAGTTGAAAATATCGTACAAATCACGAGTCTTCCGCTTTGATTTATGTCTCGGTACTTTTTTCACTTTCTTGCTTCTTTTGTTTGCAACGGGCCTTTTCTTTTTATTCTTCCGAGTTTTGGATGTCTTGGCAGATCCACGGCCAGTGAGCTTATGAGAGGCGAGGCGTTTACGCTTCCTCTTATATCCTGAGCCACGCATCATGGTCCCAATTTTGTCCTGGGCCCTCCTTTTCAATTTCAGCCCAGACTCGGCTAATCGGTTTTCCAGCGCCACCTTTAAGGGCTTGCCATTTGTCACTACATCCCCAACAACGTTAATACCCGCATTGAGAGCTTCTTTACCGACAGCTCGGGCTGCGCTTCCCAGATAGGGCAGAATGCGTCGAAACAGACCTCCAAGGAAAGCACCAATTCCATGACCTCGTTGATAAGGACTTCCAACGAATATCCTTCCAAAATCATTATATCGGTCCACTGTTCCTCCACCAGCTTGGTTTGCGTAATATGCAATGTACGGGCTCATTTTTTAGTCAATCAATCCTCTTGAAATGAAGCGTCACGTTCAAAGGACCATACTCGAATGGAATCATATCACCCTGATTGCATCTTATATCTATTTCAATTGTGCGAAATGAATACCTCATCAACGGAATATAATGAGGAGTGGAAAACGTAGTACAGTGCATGGCCCCATAGGTATACGTAGAAGCGCTGAATGGTATCACTCGTAACAGAGATGACTGCACGTCACCTGTTACGGAGGGTACACAAAGATCGCTGTAGATGAACAAATTCGCAGGTAAACCTCTGGCCAAACTTGCTGGTGAAGATCCTTGACAATACGGCCTGGCGTTTGTGAGGCTGTGTATACCTCTCTCAAATCCCAACATATCGGATACTTTATCGGAAAAGTCTATTGTATGAACTGTGCTAGTGCAGTTCCTGGAGGTACAGTGTTTTACAATTTTCACAAAACCTTGTTGCGCTAAATATTCAAATCGGATATGAGTACTCAAAGACGGAAAAGTATTCATGAACCCCACTAAATCTGTTATATCTTTGAAAACTGCAGTAGGTAGAAAAAATGTTTGTAGTGCGTTTACCTTACTCTTATTGGGGATTGGATTACTAACGAAATTGATTGGAGAATCTTTTCCATTACGTATATGTAAAAAATTGCAAGGAAACTGTATTTCACTCAGACCCACTACCCATTCTCCTTCCAGTTCAACTTGTTTTGGAAGCAAGGTCGTGAATTTCGATGCTGTATTATCAGGATGATAGCTCATGCTGCTGTTGCTGGGGAGCACCATATAAAATTCGTTTCTCTTCATTTTTTCCCAATTGCATGCAGTTCTGCAGCAGGTATCCAAGAATCAAACTTATCAGGATATCCTTCCCAATGAACAAGAACCTGCTTATTTTTTCCTTTTCCCTTGGAGCGTATGACACGTTCCACTATGAACTCGTCCTTGTCCGTTGGTTTATTGACAAGCACCAATTCTGGTTCGTAGAAAAATCCCTCAATTGGTTCGTCAGCAAAATCCATCAACTCGTATATCGGCAATGATTGTTTGAAAACGGCTTTCGTTATTTTGAATATTTCTTTACTCCAATTAGTTTCATATCCTTTCTCAAAGATGCCTTTCGTTCGACTGATGCGTACATAGTCACCAACTTTATATTTAAAGGATTCTTTACGTGGTTTCTCCGTCTTGAATCGACTTTGTATATTACGCCATACGTATGGTGCATTATCCATAGTCACAGCCGCAGGCGCCATCTTTATTGAAGAATGTCGCGAGTTGTTATAAGACTCGACAATTTGCTTCAAAACATCTGTATACTTATATGTTCGACTATGTGTAAAGTAACGCCACATACGTTCCTTCAATGTCCGATTGAAGCGCTCCACAACTGCAGCTTTTATGTCGGGATTACGTGCAACACGAAATTTTATTTTCTTATCAGAAAAAAATTTTTGGACACTGTTGGCCATAAATTCTTTTCCCTTGTCCGTTTGTATCGAAACAGGAATGCGCCCTCCATTTGTATCCATTATACGTTTGAAAGCTTCAAGAACCTGTGATGCTGATTTGTCTTTCAATGGCTCTACCCAGGCAAATTTACTCAAGACATCAATAACTACAAGTAAATATGAAACCCCATCATTATATGTTTTTAATGATCTCAATTCAACTAAGTCAGCCTCCCACACATCATCAATGTTGGTTACTGTATAATGAAGACGCGGAAATTTACGCTTAATGGGTCTATGAAGGGTATAAGTGTTCTGAGCATTAAGCCAATTTTTTATTTCACTTTCAGGTATTTCTTTCTTATATTTTGACAAAATATTTCGAGCCCCTGTGTATGCCTCAGGCTCTGGAAGGTCAAAATATGTCCTCGAGAGTTTTTCATTGTTCAAAACGGAAGCCATGATGTAACTTTGTCGGTTTTCGCAGTGTAGGGAGAACTAAGCCGGGGTTTTTTCGAGTTTTTACGGGGGCGATGAACAGGAGGAGTGCGTGATCTATAGCTTTTCCTTCTTCTATCTTCGTCTACGGAACTCTCGTCCTCTGAAATTTCAGGTTCTCTTCGATTCCTAATGTCTGGCAATGCTGGTGGAGACTGATGAAACTTGGGATTACCCAGAAACTCCCGAGGGGTGTTCAGGCTTTGGAGATAAACGGCAAAATGCTCCCATCCTTTAGCTGAATATGTTTTCCGTGCTCTGACAACATCTTGTATGAGATCCACAATATTGACACCAGGAAATGTCTGTCCATCCAAAGTCACTTGTCCTTTTGAATTCCATTTGAGTCTGTTAGCAGTATCAATGGCGTCAATGTATTCTAGTATACCAGCGGCTTTTCGCTGATATACTTTAGGTACAGTAGCAACAATAGCTTTTGGGTCGTATCGTTCAGCGGTTTCAGTTTCGCCGTGGGCCTCCGTTTCTAACACCGGCGTTTTAGTTTGTTCTGTATAAAACAAATATCGCCTCAGAACGTCGTTATACAACTTCCATTTTTCATGGTCATCTCTAGGGCTTTTCGAATTTAAAATTTCCAATAGCTGGGTATCTAATCTGCTTGTAACAGTGCCTGGAGTTTGCGCTGATGGCTGAATTTCTTTAGCCAATTCCGTTAAAACATGGTGAGCATCAACATGTGAAGAATTTTTTTTTTTTAGACGCTCCACACTCTCCTCTGGTACAAGAATCATTTTACGTGCATGTTCCATCCTTATACAATGGCTGAGATAAGTGCGCTTATCAGAGGACCCAATAGCATCGGCAAAATTGAACCACCTTTCTGATTAATGATTTTTTTCTTGCTGCTTAAACTTTGTTTTTTATCGGCAAGTTTTCTCAATAGTTTTTTATGTTTGCACAGTTTTGATTTCTCACAATTTTTCAAAGGAATATTTCCGTGTAATAAATTTAAAGCACACTCGCAAATGCAGCGAATTAAATCTTTATTAGCGTGTTGTATTATTACCCGGCGTAGCCTGGGTGGTGCGTAGATGAGAGCGTGTAATAAGGCTGTATTCTTTTCTCCAAGCGACTTGCGAACAGAGCCGCTTTCAGAACGACTTCTCGTTGCCATCACACATGAACGACTGGTACACTCCGTGATGCCCCTCCTCCTTTTATATTGCGATCCTTCCGCGGAATATAAACATAATGATGGGGATCACTGGGGAATACATTGGTACGAAACCTACAGTTTTCAGGAGTCGATTGTTTCAAATCTAGCAACAAATAGCCATGAGCTGCCGAAGTTGCATCAAAATAGGCTTCTTGCAGAAATTTTGGATCTTCTGGGTATATTTGACGAGCCAAATGGGCAATTTGTGCACGATCTCTGGGATTTTTAAATACGACGATGTAATTTGTATTCAATGAAATGTCTCTCTGTCCTTTGCCTTGGTGGAATAAATTTTGAGATAGAAACATTACACTGAGATTTTTATGATGGCTTCCTTTTGTAAATAAATCAACTATTGCACCATTCGAAGATTCCCGCATCAAATCGTCCACGACAACCAATTTTGGCTTATTATCATCAAAATCTCCAGATCTTGGTAGGCCTTCACGAAATTCGACAAAATTATTATCATAATCCGAATATCCATTCTGCCACTCAGCGTAATAAAAGATCACTTTTTCAATTTGTGTATCGCACATTTGCTTAATTTCCTTCAAAAACCTTTTAACAAAAAATGTTTTTCCACAACCCGTGGGACCACAAATCATTGCAGTAAAGGGATGTTTCCACCTCGTGTCCATATTGCCTTCTGATTAATCATGCCTAAAATCTCATCATTTTATACAATTTTACGATATCCGAAAATATGGATTTGAAAATGCTAGAGAGGGGCGTGACGTAATGCACCTGTATTGGGGTCAAGTGGGCTTGCCTATGACTAGGACAAGGACAATGCGCGTAGGCGGGGGCAGGTAAAAAAGGCGAAGAAGTGCAGTAGCCCCCCTGTGGCGCCAACAGTAAAACCCCTGACTTTTCCCAATATAGCCCGAATTTTCTCGCACTAACTGCAGTCGTCCAAGGGACATTCACAATGTCGGACCCAAACGATTTAGCGGGGCCCAGTGACCCGTCCGAAGAAAATACTACACCTCCACAGGGAGATTTTGATTGGATAAATAATTTTGATCTTGAGTTATTCGGTGATTTTGCCATTGAAAATAATTTTGATGGAGATTTATTCGAAAATTTTAATTCTGCGCTCTTTGATATTCAATGTGGTGGTGGTGAAAATGTTGTGAGTGACCCTAAGGCTTTGGAAGCTGTTGAAGAGTTTAATCTAGATTTACTAGATCAGCAGAATGGTAAGTATCTAGCTTCATACCTTTTTATAATACCGAGAAAAAATTTTAGGCATATTTTTTTATTGAAAAATACTAAACCCAATTTCAGATCAACAAAATGGCCGCGAAGAAGAGATTGAAAATCGATTGCCGGCCTTAAGGACAATACGACGATCACGCCAGAGACTTCCACGTTTCAAACTCG
>NW_026974037.1:12500-21535 GCF_034640455.1 Diachasmimorpha longicaudata | reverse complement strand
CACTCACGTGTGATATATTTTTTTCAAGTGATTATTTTAAGTTGGGAAAAATGAAAAATTATTCTAAGTCCCCATTCGTAGTTCTTTTTGATTCGTATTGCTTCGGCGCAAAGTAGGTAGGGACACTTATGGATTTCTCAATTTTTGGATAGGGACAGCCGGATAGCCGTCATTCAGCATAAAAGCTATTGTTATATGCATAGTTTGATGTGAGGAATGGGAATTGATTGAAATTTTCACCCGCCAATTGCCGGCTGGCCTGATTTTAAGGTTTGAGAATCTTGACAACGATTTTGCATACCGACAAAAATAGCATCAAGCAAAAATATCACTTATTTTTCCAATTTTCGACTTGTAGAACGATCAAGTATACTATTCTTTGGATTCTAAGATTTTTTTCAAGTGATTATTTTCAAAGTTGGGAAAAATGAAAAATTATTCTAAGTCCCCATTCGTAGTTCTTTTTGATTCGTATTGCTTCGGCGCAAAGTAGGTAGGGACACTTATGGATTTCTCAATTTTTGGATAGGGACAGCCGGATAGCCGTCATTCAGCATAAAAGCTATTGTTATATGCATAGTTTGATGTGAGGAATGGGAATTGATTGAAATTTTCACCCGCCAATTGCCGGCTGGCCTGATTTTAAGGTTTGAGAATCTTGACAACGATTTTGCATACCGACAAAAATAGCATCAAGCAAAAATATCACTTATTTTTCCAATTTTCGACTTGTAGAACGATCAAGTATACTATTCTTTGGATTCTAAGATTTTTTTCAAGTGATTATTTTCAAAGTCGGGAAAAATGAAAAATTATTCTAAGTCCCCATTCGTAGTTCTTTTTGATTCGTATTGCTTCGGCGCAAAGTAGGTAGGGACACTTATGGATTTCTCAATTTTTGGATAGGGACAGCCGGATAGCCGTCATTCAGCATAAAAGCTATTGTTATATGCATAGTTTGATGTGAGGAATGGGAATTGATTGAAATTTTCACCCGCCAATTGCCGGCTGGCCTGATTTTAAGGTTTGAGAATCTTGACAACGATTTTGCATACCGACAAAAATAGCATCAAGCAAAAATATCACTTATTTTTCCAATTTTCGACTTGTAGAACGATCAAGTATACTATTCTTTGGATTCTAAGATTTTTTTCAAGTGATTATTTTCAAAGTTGGGAAAAATGAAAAATTATTCTAAGTCCCATTCGTAGTTCTTTTTGATTCGTATTGCTTCGGCGCAAAGTAGGTAGGGACACTTATGGATTTCTCAATTTTTGGATAGGGACAGCCGGATAGCCGTCATTCAGCATAAAAGCTATTGTTATATGCATAGTTTGATGTGAGGAATGGGAATTGATTGAAATTTTCACCCGCCAATTGCCGGCTGGCCTGATTTTAAGGTTTGAGAATCTTGACAACGATTTTGCATACCGACAAAAATAGCATCAAGCAAAAATATCACTTATTTTTCCAATTTTCGACTTGTAGAACGATCAAGTATACTATTCTTTGGATTCTATGATTTTTTTCAAGTGATTATTTTCAAAGTTGGGAAAAATGAAAAATTATTCTAAGTCCCCATTCGTAGTTCTTTTTGATTCGTATTGCTTCGGCGCAAAGTAGGTAGGGACACTTATGGATTTCTCAATTTTTGGATAGGGACAGCCGGATAGCCGTCATTCAGCATAAAAGCTATTGTTATATGCATAGTTTGATGTGAGGAATGGGAATTGATTGAAATTTCCACCCGCCAATTGCCGGCTGGCCTGATTTTAAGGTTTGAGAATCTTGACAACGATTTTGCATACCGACAAAAATAGCATCAAGCAAAAATATCACTTATTTTTCCAATTTTCGACTTGTAGAACGATCAAGTATACTATTCCTTGGATTCTAAGATTTTTTTCAAGTGATTATTTTCAAAGTTGGGAAAAATGAAAAATTATTCTAAGTCCCCATTCGTAGTTCTTTTTGATTCGTATTGCTTCGGCGCAAAGTAGGTAGGGACACTTATGGATTTCTCAATTTTTGGATAGGGACAGCCGGATAGCCGTCATTCAGCATAAAAGCTATTGTTATATGCATAGTTTGATGTGAGGAATGGGAATTGATTGAAATTTTCACCCGCCAATTGCCGGCTGGCCTGATTTTAAGGTTTGAGAATCTTGACAACGATTTTGCATACCGACAAAAATAGCATCAAGCAAAAATATCACTTATTTTTCCAATTTTCGACTTGTAGAACGATCAAGTATACTATTCCTTGGATTCTAAGATTTTTTTCAAGTGATTATTTTCAAAGTTGGGAAAAATGAAAAATTATTCTAAGTCCCCATTCGTAGTTCTTTTTGATTCGTATTGCTTCGGCGCAAAGTAGGTAGGGACACTTATGGATTTCTCAATTTTTGGATAGGGACAGCCGGATAGCCGTCATTCAGCATAAAAGCTATTGTTATATGCATAGTTTGATGTGAGGAATGGGAATTGATTGAAATTTTCACCCGCCAATTGCCGGCTGGCCTGATTTTAAGGTTTGAGAATCTTGACAACGATTTTGCATACCGACAAAAATAGCATCAAGCAAAAATATCACTTATTTTTCCAATTTTCGACTTGTAGAACGATCAAGTATACTATTCCTTGGATTCTAAGATTTTTTTCAAGTGATTATTTTCAAAGTTGGGAAAAATGAAAAATTATTCTAAGTCCCCATTCGTAGTTCTTTTTGATTCGTATTGCTTCGGCGCAAAGTAGGTAGGGACACTTATGGATTTCTCAATTTTTGGATAGGGACAGCCGGATAGCCGTCATTCAGCATAAAAGCTATTGTTATATGCATAGTTTGATGTGAGGAATGGGAATTGATTGAAATTTTCACCCGCCAATTGCCGGCTGGCCTGATTTTAAGGTTTGAGAATCTTGACAACGATTTTGCATACCGACAAAAATAGCATCAAGCAAAAATATCACTTATTTTTCCAATTTTCGACTTGTAGAACGATCAAGTATACTATTCTTTGGATTCTAAGATTTTTTTCAAGTGATTATTTTCAAAGTTGGGAAAAATGAAAAATTATTCTAAGTCCCCATTCGTAGTTCTTTTTGATTCGTATTGCTTCGGCGCAAAGTAGGTAGGGACACTTATGGATTTCTCAATTTTTGGATAGGGACAGCCGGATAGCCGTCATTCAGCATAAAAGCTATTGTTATATGCATAGTTTGATGTGAGGAATGGGAATTGATTGAAATTTTCACCCGCCAATTGCCGGCTGGCCTGATTTTAAGGTTTGAGAATCTTGACAACGATTTTGCATACCGACAAAAATAGCATCAAGCAAAAATATCACTTATTTTTCCAATTTTCGACTTGTAGAACGATCAAGTATACTATTCTTTGGATTCTATGATTTTTTTCAAGTGATTATTTTCAAAGTTGGGAAAAATGAAAAATTATTCTAAGTCCCCATTCGTAGTTCTTTTTGATTCGTATTGCTTCGGCGCAAAGTAGGTAGGGACACTTATGGATTTCTCAATTTTTGGATAGGGACAGCCGGATAGCCGTCATTCAGCATAAAAGCTATTGTTATATGCATAGTTTGATGTGAGGAATGGGAATTGATTGAAATTTTCACCCGCCAATTGCCGGCTGGCCTGATTTTAAGGTTTGAGAATCTTGACAACGATTTTGCATACCGACAAAAATAGCATCAAGCAAAAATATCACTTATTTTTCCAATTTTCGACTTGTAGAACGATCAAGTATACTATTCCTTGGATTCTAAGATTTTTTTCAAGTGATTATTTTCAAAGTTGGGAAAAATGAAAAATTATTCTAAGTCCCCATTCGTAGTTCTTTTTGATTCGTATTGCTTCGGCGCAAAGTAGGTAGGGACACTTATGGATTTCTCAATTTTTGGATAGGGACAGCCGGATAGCCGTCATTCAGCATAAAAGCTATTGTTATATGCATAGTTTGATGTGAGGAATGGGAATTGATTGAAATTTTCACCCGCCAATTGCCGGCTGGCCTGATTTTAAGGTTTGAGAATCTTGACAACGATTTTGCATACCGACAAAAATAGCATCAAGCAAAAATATCACTTATTTTTCCAATTTTCGACTTGTAGAACGATCAAGTATACTATTCTTTGGATTCTAAGATTTTTTTCAAGTGATTATTTTCAAAGTTGGGAAAAATGAAAAATTATTCTAAGTCCCCATTCGTAGTTCTTTTTGATTCGTATTGCTTCGGCGCAAAGTAGGTAGGGACACTTATGGATTTCTCAATTTTTGGATAGGGACAGCCGGATAGCCGTCATTCAGCATAAAAGCTATTGTTATATGCATAGTTTGATGTGAGGAATGGGAATTGATTGAAATTTTCACCCGCCAATTGCCGGCTGGCCTGATTTTAAGGTTTGAGAATCTTGACAACGATTTTGCATACCGACAAAAATAGCATCAAGCAAAAATATCACTTATTTTTCCAATTTTCGACTTGTAGAACGATCAAGTATACTATTCTTTGGATTCTAAGATTTTTTTCAAGTGATTATTTTCAAAGTTGGGAAAAATGAAAAATTATTCTAAGTCCCCATTCGTAGTTCTTTTTGATTCGTATTGCTTCGGCGCAAAGTAGGTAGGGACACTTATGGATTTCTCAATTTTTGGATAGGGACAGCCGGATAGCCGTCATTCAGCATAAAAGCTATTGTTATATGCATAGTTTGATGTGAGGAATGGGAATTGATTGAAATTTTCACCCGCCAATTGCCGGCTGGCCTGATTTTAAGGTTTGAGAATCTTGACAACGATTTTGCATACCGACAAAAATAGCATCAAGCAAAAATATCACTTATTTTTCCAATTTTCGACTTGTAGAACGATCAAGTATACTATTCTTTGGATTCTATGATTTTTTTCAAGTGATTATTTTCAAAGTTGGGAAAAATGAAAAATTATTCTAAGTCCCCATTCGTAGTTCTTTTTGATTCGTATTGCTTCGGCGCAAAGTAGGTAGGGACACTTATGGATTTCTCAATTTTTGGATAGGGACAGCCGGATAGCCGTCATTCAGCATAAAAGCTATTGTTATATGCATAGTTTGATGTGAGGAATGGGAATTGATTGAAATTTTCACCCGCCAATTGCCGGCTGGCCTGATTTTAAGGTTTGAGAATCTTGACAACGATTTTGCATACCGACAAAAATAGCATCAAGCAAAAATATCACTTATTTTTCCAATTTTCGACTTGTAGAACGATCAAGTATACTATTCCTTGGATTCTAAGATTTTTTTCAAGTGATTATTTTCAAAGTTGGGAAAAATGAAAAATTATTCTAAGTCCCCATTCGTAGTTCTTTTTGATTCGTATTGCTTCGGCGCAAAGTAGGTAGGGACACTTATGGATTTCTCAATTTTTGGATAGGGACAGCCGGATAGCCGTCATTCAGCATAAAAGCTATTGTTATATGCATAGTTTGATGTGAGGAATGGGAATTGATTGAAATTTTCACCCGCCAATTGCCGGCTGGCCTGATTTTAAGGTTTGAGAATCTTGACAACGATTTTGCATACCGACAAAAATAGCATCAAGCAAAAATATCACTTATTTTTCCAATTTTCGACTTGTAGAACGATCAAGTATACTATTCTTTGGATTCTATGATTTTTTTCAAGTGATTATTTTCAAAGTTGGGAAAAATGAAAAATTATTCTAAGTCCCCATTCGTAGTTCTTTTTGATTCGTATTGCTTCGGCGCAAAGTAGGTAGGGACACTTATGGATTTCTCAATTTTTGGATAGGGACAGCCGGATAGCCGTCATTCAGCATAAAAGCTATTGTTATATGCATAGTTTGATGTGAGGAATGGGAATTGATTGAAATTTTCACCCGCCAATTGCCGGCTGGCCTGATTTTAAGGTTTGAGAATCTTGACAACGATTTTGCATACCGACAAAAATAGCATCAAGCAAAAATATCACTTATTTTTCCAATTTTCGACTTGTAGAACGATCAAGTATACTATTCTTTGGATTCTAAGATTTTTTTCAAGTGATTATTTTCAAAGTTGGGAAAAATGAAAAATTATTCTAAGTCCCCATTCGTAGTTCTTTTTGATTCGTATTGCTTCGGCGCAAAGTAGGTAGGGACACTTATGGATTTCTCAATTTTTGGATAGGGACAGCCGGATAGCCGTCATTCAGCATAAAAGCTATTGTTATATGCATAGTTTGATGTGAGGAATGGGAATTGATTGAAATTTTCACCCGCCAATTGCCGGCTGGCCTGATTTTAAGGTTTGAGAATCTTGACAACGATTTTGCATACCGACAAAAATAGCATCAAGCAAAAATATCACTTATTTTTCCAATTTTCGACTTGTAGAACGATCAAGTATACTATTCTTTGGATTCTAAGATTTTTTTCAAGTGATTATTTTCAAAGTTGGGAAAAATGAAAAATTATTCTAAGTCCCCATTCGTAGTTCTTTTTGATTCGTATTGCTTCGGCGCAAAGTAGGTAGGGACACTTATGGATTTCTCAATTTTTGGATAGGGACAGCCGGATAGCCGTCATTCAGCATAAAAGCTATTGTTATATGCATAGTTTGATGTGAGGAATGGGAATTGATTGAAATTTTCACCCGCCAATTGCCGGCTGGCCTGATTTTAAGGTTTGAGAATCTTGACAACGATTTTGCATACCGACAAAAATAGCATCAAGCAAAAATATCACTTATTTTTCCAATTTTCGACTTGTAGAACGATCAAGTATACTATTCTTTGGATTCTAAGATTTTTTTCAAGTGATTATTTTCAAAGTCGGGAAAAATGAAAAATTATTCTAAGTCCCCATTCGTAGTTCTTTTTGATTCGTATTGCTTCGGCGCAAAGTAGGTAGGGACACTTATGGATTTCTCAATTTTTGGATAGGGACAGCCGGATAGCCGTCATTCAGCATAAAAGCTATTGTTATATGCATAGTTTGATGTGAGGAATGGGAATTGATTGAAATTTTCACCCGCCAATTGCCGGCTGGCCTGATTTTAAGGTTTGAGAATCTTGACAACGATTTTGCATACCGACAAAAATAGCATCAAGCAAAAATATCACTTATTTTTCCAATTTTCGACTTGTAGAACGATCAAGTATACTATTCTTTGGATTCTAAGATTTTTTTCAAGTGATTATTTTCAAAGTTGGGAAAAATGAAAAATTATTCTAAGTCCCCATTCGTAGTTCTTTTTGATTCGTATTGCTTCGGCGCAAAGTAGGTAGGGACACTTATGGATTTCTCAATTTTTGGATAGGGACAGCCGGATAGCCGTCATTCAGCATAAAAGCTATTGTTATATGCATAGTTTGATGTGAGGAATGGGAATTGATTGAAATTTTCACCCGCCAATTGCCGGCTGGCCTGATTTTAAGGTTTGAGAATCTTGACAACGATTTTGCATACCGACAAAAATAGCATCAAGCAAAAATATCACTTATTTTTCCAATTTTCGACTTGTAGAACGATCAAGTATACTATTCTTTGGATTCTATGATTTTTTTCAAGTGATTATTTTCAAAGTTGGGAAAAATGAAAAATTATTCTAAGTCCCCATTCGTAGTTCTTTTTGATTCGTATTGCTTCGGCGCAAAGTAGGTAGGGACACTTATGGATTTCTCAATTTTTGGATAGGGACAGCCGGATAGCCGTCATTCAGCATAAAAGCTATTGTTATATGCATAGTTTGATGTGAGGAATGGGAATTGATTGAAATTTCCACCCGCCAATTGCCGGCTGGCCTGATTTTAAGGTTTGAGAATCTTGACAACGATTTTGCATACCGACAAAAATAGCATCAAGCAAAAATATCACTTATTTTTCCAATTTTCGACTTGTAGAACGATCAAGTATACTATTCCTTGGATTCTAAGATTTTTTTCAAGTGATTATTTTCAAAGTTGGGAAAAATGAAAAATTATTCTAAGTCCCCATTCGTAGTTCTTTTTGATTCGTATTGCTTCGGCGCAAAGTAGGTAGGGACACTTATGGATTTCTCAATTTTTGGATAGGGACAGCCGGATAGCCGTCATTCAGCATAAAAGCTATTGTTATATGCATAGTTTGATGTGAGGAATGGGAATTGATTGAAATTTTCACCCGCCAATTGCCGGCTGGCCTGATTTTAAGGTTTGAGAATCTTGACAACGATTTTGCATACCGACAAAAATAGCATCAAGCAAAAATATCACTTATTTTTCCAATTTTCGACTTGTAGAACGATCAAGTATACTATTCCTTGGATTCTAAGATTTTTTTCAAGTGATTATTTTCAAAGTTGGGAAAAATGAAAAATTATTCTAAGTCCCCATTCGTAGTTCTTTTTGATTCGTATTGCTTCGGCGCAAAGTAGGTAGGGACACTTATGGATTTCTCAATTTTTGGATAGGGACAGCCGGATAGCCGTCATTCAGCATAAAAGCTATTGTTATATGCATAGTTTGATGTGAGGAATGGGAATTGATTGAAATTTTCACCCGCCAATTGCCGGCTGGCCTGATTTTAAGGTTTGAGAATCTTGACAACGATTTTGCATACCGACAAAAATAGCATCAAGCAAAAATATCACTTATTTTTCCAATTTTCGACTTGTAGAACGATCAAGTATACTATTCCTTGGATTCTAAGATTTTTTTCAAGTGATTATTTTCAAAGTTGGGAAAAATGAAAAATTATTCTAAGTCCCCATTCGTAGTTCTTTTTGATTCGTATTGCTTCGGCGCAAAGTAGGTAGGGACACTTATGGATTTCTCAATTTTTGGATAGGGACAGCCGGATAGCCGTCATTCAGCATAAAAGCTATTGTTATATGCATAGTTTGATGTGAGGAATGGGAATTGATTGAAATTTTCACCCGCCAATTGCCGGCTGGCCTGATTTTAAGGTTTGAGAATCTTGACAACGATTTTGCATACCGACAAAAATAGCATCAAGCAAAAATATCACTTATTTTTCCAATTTTCGACTTGTAGAACGATC
>NW_026974036.1:10000-15000 GCF_034640455.1 Diachasmimorpha longicaudata | reverse complement strand
CAGTTGCGGCGGTGTCTGGATCTTCCCCTCGGACCTTGAAAATCCAGGAGAGGGCCACGTGGAGGTGTCGCGCCGGTTCGTACCCATATCCGCAGCAGGTCTCCAAGGTAAAGAGCCTCTAGTCGAGAGATTAATGTAGGTAAGGGAAGTCGGCAAATTGGATCCGTAACTTCGGAATAAGGATTGGCTCTGAGGAGCGGGGCGTGTCGGGCTTGGTCGGGAAGTGGGTTTGGCTAACGTGCCGGGCCTGGGCGAGGTGAATGGATCAGTAATGTTTCAGAATCCGAGCTCGGTCCCGTGCCTTGGCCTCCCACGGATCTTCCTTGCTGCGAGGCTTCTGTGATACTTCACCGTGTCGTAGTCGTTCTCTTCGGCCGCCATTCAACGCTCAGCTCAGAACTGGCACGGACTAGGAGAATCCGACTGTCTAATTAAAACAAAGCATTGCGATGGCCCTAGCGGGTGATGACGCAATGTGATTTCTGCCCAGTGCTCTGAATGTCAACGTGAAGAAATTCAAAAAAGCGCGGGTAAACGGCGGGAGTAACTATGACTCTCTTAAGGTAGCCAAATGCCTCGTCATCTAATTAGTGACGCGCATGAATGGATTAACGACGATTCTCGCTGTCCCTACCTACTTCCCGCAGGGGGTGTAATGGCGGGTAAAACCGCCCTTACACACGGGGTGTGACGACCCCGCGGTCCCTGAGTCGAACTTGGTGTAAGGATTGGGATCCCCCGTTTGGGGGGTCTCAATAATTATACCTAGGGGGGTTGCGGGTGCAGGGTGAGTCCCTGTACCCATGGGGGGTTTCGGAGGGGGGGGGGTCGCGAATTGGGTCGCGAGGGAGGGCGAAATCGGCCGGTGGAGGGGTGGTTCCAAGTGGTGGAGGGGTGGGTCCGCGTGGTGGAGGGCACGATCGGCGGGTGGAGGGGCGCGAGACCTACTTACTGGGGGGTTCGGAGGGGGAGGGTCGCGGATTTGGTCGCGGTGGGGTGGGCCGGACTTCGGGAGGCGCGAGGGAGGGCGAAATCGGCTGGTGGAGGGGTGGTCCCACGGGGCGGAGGGCGGAATCGGTTGGTGGACGGGGAATCCCACGCGCGGGTGGGGGTTCGGGGGGACAGGCTGCTTCGCAGTGCGAAGGGCATGGACACTGCGGTTCTCGCAAGTGGTTCCAGCCACGCGTTAGTAGTCGGAACCTCCCGCAACGGTGGAGGCCGGCGAAAACGCGACGCCACACGTGGGGGTTGGGTCAGGGGGAGTGGGTGGGTATCCCTCGGAAAAGGGACGGTTCGCGGGGTGGTGCGGGGGAGGGGGGACTGGCTGCTTCGCAGTGCGAAGGGCATGGACATTGCGGTTCTCGCAACTAGTTCCAGCCACGCGCTAGTAGTTGGAACCTCCCGCAACGGTGGAGGCCGGCGAAAACGCGACGCCACACGTGGGGCTGGGTCTCAGGGGGAGTGGGTGGGTATCCCTCAGGAAAGGGACGGTTCGCGGGGTGGGTCGTCGGGTGGGATGGGTGGGTCCCCCCTTTCTGTGGGTCTGCTCCCTCTCTGCTCCTCTTTCGAGGGGAGTCGAGGCGGAGCACTCCTTCAGCGCCTCCACCGGGCCCCGATCCGAGCTCCCCAGCTCGGCGGGAACCGGAAGGCCCCCTCCCAGGGACGGTGCTCAGCGTCCCGAGCTACCCAGCTCGGTGCCGCGGGGAACCGCCCCATCTAATCCTTAATCCTCTTATTTATTCTTTTTGTGTTTACTTTTCAGCTTTTCAGCTCCTGCCTTTTGGCACGGCCGGCGACCGTCTCGTCCACTTCTAACCATGGCAGAGCATTATTTGAAAACTATTCCGGAGTCTAAGCTGCCCCCAATCGGATCTCCGGGGGGGCACAATGATGCGTCCGTCGTGCGGCGAAGTCTGCGCATCGCTTCTCAGCATGCCAGAGCAACATCTACGGAGACTACATCGAGGGACCCAAGGAGGGTGGTGCCCTCAAGGGTTCGTAGTCGCCCGCCGTGCGCCGGGGTACTGCCCTCCCGACGAGGGAAAGGTTCCAGCCTTCGTGCTGTCCACGAGGACGTCGAGGACGTCACAGACATCGCGGGACTGACTGCGCAGCCGAGTCAGCCAACGCCGGGATCTTCAAGAACTTCAACCGGTGAGTCCACTCAATTATTAGGTAGGGTTCGCGAGTGCCACGTTAGCTTAAGTAGGATCGATAGTCATCGCGTCGCGACCGGAGGCTCACCGGTACCCCCCGTTCCAATAGGTCATCCTCCCCGGACCCCTGCGATCGAGGGACCGGGCGCGCAACGCGACGTTAGAATACTGCAATTGAACATGTCCCGCTCAATTGCAGTAACCGGGGAGGTCTTCCAGTTAATTCGTAAAGAGCGTCTGGACATACTGTTGCTCCAAGAGCCGTATGCCATTCGCGAGGCGAACACCTGGGCCATCCGCGGCCTAGGAGTCGGAATGCGTATTGCCGCGAGCTCAACGGAGCGACCGTGGGCGGCCGTCGTAGCGTGCAACTCCATCGTGGAGATTGCTTACGTGTCCCAATTAAGTAATGCACATTGCGTTTGTGCTGAAGCCCGCGTCCCCGGTGGATCCTTCTTCGTCGTCTCCAGTTATTTTCAATACTCGGACGACATAGAAATCCACCTGAGGCAGCTTGAAAAGGTTCTCAGCTGTCTCAGGGGTCGCCGCGTTCTGGTGGCGGCCGATTCCAACGCCCAACACTCCCTTTGGAGCCCCAGGACCACTGACCGTGGTGTCCTCCTGGGTGAGCTCATCGAGTCTTTCGGTCTCCGCGTCGCGAATGATGCTAGGCAGGGCCCAACCTTCAGGAGTGCCGCAGGTACGTCGTTCATCGACGTCACACTGGCCACCCCTGGCATGTATAAGTTCATACGTGCATGGAGGCTGGAGGACGAGTGGTCCACCGGTGACCACACGTCGGTTTTCTTTCGTTTAGCGATCCGGAGTTCCTCACAGCGCGTCAATAACTCGGGAGTCGGCGAGGGCTCTACCATGCGGTTCAACGTTCGTCGGGCCGACTGGGAAAAGTTCGAGGCGACCCTCGATGGGGAGGCCCGTGAGAAACTCGTGGACCATCCGCTGGATTCTACAGCGGATGTTGAGAGAATGGCAGAAGTACTGGGTGACGTACTCACCAAAGCCTGCCAAGACTCGATGCCGCGCCGCAGACATTACCGTCGCGCGAATCCGTGGTGGACTGAGGAGCTGACCAGCAAACGCAAACTGGTCAGTCGTCTCCGAAACGGCTACCGAAGGGAGACTAACCCTGACGCGCGAAAGATTAAACAGAGCAGGTATCGTGTAGTCCTGCGATCGTATACCAGGCTACTTAGGACAACTAAAGAAAATAGCTGGCGCGGCTACATAACGACGGAAAGCAACGCGAATCCCTGGGGCTTTCACTATAAATACGCGGCTGATAAATTGCGCGTAGGCACGGTCCTCAGCACACTTAGAACCGCGAATGGCACGACACTTACAATGCGTGAGACTGCTGAGGTCCTGTTGGACACACACGTACCCGACGACGACCCCAACGCCGACACAACGGAACAGAGAGACATCCGCGAACGCGTGAAGAACCTAAGGGTTCAAACAGAGGACGCACGAGACTTGACGGACGACCAAATTAAGGGTCTCGTAAAGACCCTTAAGAACGACAAAGCCCCTGGATGCGATTTAGTTGAAGTTAGGGTCCTAAAAGTCGCGGTCATGAGGATGCCTCACATCTTCACGCGACTCTTCAACGCCTGCCTTAAGCACGGCGTTTTCCCCACCGTTTGGAAAGTCGGCACACTTCGTGCTCTCCTCAAAGGAGTTCACAAGGATGTGTCCGACCCCAAATCCTACCGTCCCATTTGCCTCTTGTCGGTTGTCGGGAAATTTTTCGAAAAGGTCCTGCACGGGATCCTTACGGCGAAAGTCCTTACTGAGGACAAAATATCAGGACGTCAATATGGCTTTCTGCCTGGACGCTCCACGGAAGACGCGATAGTAGAGTTGCGTGAATTAGTCGAACGCGGTAACGACAAGAGGTACGTCATTGGACTCCTTTTCGATATTTCAGGAGCCTTTGACAACGTGTGGTGGCCCCTAGTCCTCCAGTCTTTGGCGGATCGAGACTGTCCGAAGAATGTCTTTGAAGTGCTCCGGAGCTACTTTGACAATCGGACCGTCAAGATCGCCTGGAGCGACCAAGAGGTTTCCAAGCCGGCCACCCGGGGCTGTCCACAAGGATCAGTCCTGGGCCCCGCTTGCTGGAATCTCATGTTCGATGCCCTCCTCAAGAGCATCGAGCAGAATTTTGGCGCAATCGAAGTCGCCTACGCGGACGACCTTATCGCGGTCGTATCGGCCGACTCGCGTAAGGAAATAGAGAGGATAGGCCGAGCCGTCGCCGAACACATCGCGTCGTGGTGCGCGTCAGCGAAGCTCGAACTGTCGAGGAGCAAGACAGAGGCAATTGTCCTGTCATGCAACTCGCAGAAGAGAGCGCCGCTGGTGCGGTACAGGTGGGATCGGGCGCGACGGACACGCCGACGCGTTAAACCGGTGTTGGATATCCGCCCACCCGAGATTAGGCTCGCCGGGGAGAAAATTAAATTCAAGGATAGCGTTAGGTACCTCGGGGTACATTTTAATAGGAACATGCGGGTCCGGACCCATACACGATACATTCAGGAAAAAGCTAGGGTCCTCTTCACTCGGCTATCGGCCCTAATGCACAAGCATTGGGGACTCCGATACCGATCGGTTAAGTTAGTATTTCAGGGCGTTTTTCAGGCTGTCGCGTCGTATGCAGCCCACGGGTGGGTGGACCGGTGCACACCGTACGACATAAAGAAACTGCGTACCGCGCAGAGGAGCGCGCTGCTGACAGTGACTGGCGCGTATAGGACGGCTTCACACGAAGCACTCTGCGCAGCGGCGGGGGTGCTTCCTGTGGACCTATTATTGAGGGAA
>NW_026974036.1:0-5000 GCF_034640455.1 Diachasmimorpha longicaudata | reverse complement strand
CTACGAATGGGGACTTAGAATAATTTTTCATTTTTCCCAACTTTGAAAATAATCACTTGAAAAAAATCTTAGAATCCAAAGAATAGTATACTTGATCGTTCTACAAGTCGAAAATTGGAAAAATAAGTGATATTTTCGCTTGATGCTATTTTTGTCGGTATGCAAAATCGTTGTCAAGATTCTCAAACCTTAAAATCAGGCCAGCCGGCAATTGGCGGGTGAAAATTTCAATCAATTCCCATTCCTCACATCAAACTATGCATATAACAATAGCTTTTATGCTGAATGACGGCTATCCGGCTGTCCCTATCCAAAAATTGAGAAAGCCATAAGTGTCCCTACCTACTTTGCGCCGAAGCAATACGAATCAAAAAGAACTACGAATGGGGACTTAGAATAATTTTTCATTTTTCCCAACTTTGAAAATAATCACTTGAAAAAAATCTTAGAATCCAAAGAATAGTACACTTGATCGTTCTACAAGTCGAAAATTGGAAAAATAAGTGATATTTTTGCTTGATGCTATTTTTGTCGGTATGCAAAATCGTTGTCAAGATTCTCAAACCTTAAAATCAGGCCAGCCGGCAATTGGCGGGTGAAAATTTCAATCAATTCCCATTCCTCACATCAAACTATGCATATAACAATAGCTTTTATGCTGAATGACGGCTATCCGGCTGTCCCTATCCAAAAATTGAGAAATCCATAAGTGTCCCTACCTACTTTGCGCCGAAGCAATACGAATCAAAAAGAACTACGAATGGGGACTTAGAATAATTTTTCATTTTTCCCAACTTTGAAAATAATCACTTGAAAAAAATCTTAGAATCCAAAGAATAGTATACTTGATCGTTCTACAAGTCGAAAATTGGAAAAATAAGTGATATTTTTGCTTGATGCTATTTTTGTCGGTATGCAAAATCGTTGTCAAGATTCTCAAACCTTAAAATCAGGCCAGCCGGCAATTGGCGGGTGAAAATTTCAATCAATTCCCATTCCTCACATCAAACTATGCATATAACAATAGCTTTTATGCTGAATGACGGCTATCCGGCTGTCCCTATCCAAAAATTGAGAAAGCCATAAGTGTCCCTACCTACTTTGCGCCGAAGCAATACGAATCAAAAAGAACTACGAATGGGGACTTAGAATAATTTTTCATTTTTCCCAACTTTGAAAATAATCACTTGAAAAAAATCTTAGAATCCAAAGAATAGTATACTTGATCGTTCTACAAGTCGAAAATTGGAAAAATAAGTGATATTTTTGCTTGATGCTATTTTTGTCGGTATGCAAAATCGTTGTCAAGATTCTCAAACCTTAAAATCAGGCCAGCCGGCAAGTGGCGGGTGAAAATTTCAATCAATTCCCATTCCTCACATCAAACTATGCATATAACAATAGCTTTTATGCTGAATGACGGCTATCCGGCTGTCCCTATCCAAAAATTGAGAAATCCATAAGTGTCCCTACCTACTTTGCGCCGAAGCAATACGAATCAAAAAGAACTACGAATGGGGACTTAGAATAATTTTTCATTTTTCCCAACTTTGAAAATAATCACTTGAAAAAAATCTTAGAATCCAAAGAATAGTATACTTGATCGTTCTACAAGTCGAAAATTGGAAAAATAAGTGATATTTTTGCTTGATGCTATTTTTGTCGGTATGCAAAATCGTTGTCAAGATTCTCAAACCTTAAAATCAGGCCAGCCGGCAATTGGCGGGTGAAAATTTCAATCAATTCCCATTCCTCACATCAAACTATGCATATAACAATAGCTTTTATGCTGAATGACGGCTATCCGGCTGTCCCTATCCAAAAATTGAGAAAGCCATAAGTGTCCCTACCTACTTTGCGCCGAAGCAATACGAATCAAAAAGAACTACGAATGGGGACTTAGAATAATTTTTCATTTTTCCCAACTTTGAAAATAATCACTTGAAAAAAATCTTAGAATCCAAAGAATAGTATACTTGATCGTTCTACAAGTCGAAAATTGGAAAAATAAGTGATATTTTCGCTTGATGCTATTTTTGTCGGTATGCAAAATCGTTGTCAAGATTCTCAAACCTTAAAATCAGGCCAGCCGGCAATTGGCGGGTGAAAATTTCAATCAATTCCCATTCCTCACATCAAACTATGCATATAACAATAGCTTTTATGCTGAATGACGGCTATCCGGCTGTCCCTATCCAAAAATTGAGAAAGCCATAAGTGTCCCTACCTACTTTGCGCCGAAGCAATACGAATCAAAAAGAACTACGAATGGGGACTTAGAATAATTTTTCATTTTTCCCAACTTTGAAAATAATCACTTGAAAAAAATCTTAGAATCCAAAGAATAGTACACTTGATCGTTCTACAAGTCGAAAATTGGAAAAATAAGTGATATTTTTGCTTGATGCTATTTTTGTCGGTATGCAAAATCGTTGTCAAGATTCTCAAACCTTAAAATCAGGCCAGCCGGCAATTGGCGGGTGAAAATTTCAATCAATTCCCATTCCTCACATCAAACTATGCATATAACAATAGCTTTTATGCTGAATGACGGCTATCCGGCTGTCCCTATCCAAAAATTGAGAAAGCCATAAGTGTCCCTACCTACTTTGCGCCGAAGCAATACGAATCAAAAAGAACTACGAATGGGGACTTAGAATAATTTTTCATTTTTCCCAACTTTGAAAATAATCACTTGAAAAAAATCTTAGAATCCAAAGAATAGTATACTTGATCGTTCTACAAGTCGAAAATTGGAAAAATAAGTGATATTTTTGCTTGATTCTATTTTTGTTGGTATGCAAAAATAGCATCACAGAATTTTTAATTGAAAAAAATTATATTCATATATAATTGAATGCATAAAATTAAACTAAATTCTATATAACTAATTTATAATTTATCAGGTAACCGATATTATTAATTTTTAGTGATGACTTGAAAAGTTGATGCTATTTTTGTTGGTATGCAAAAATAGCATCACAGAATTTTTAATTGAAAAAAATATATATTCATATATAATTGAATGCATAAAATTAAACTAAATTCTATATAACTAATTTGTAATTTACCAAGTAACCGATATTATTAATTTTTATTGATGACTTGAAACGTTGATCTTATTTTTGTTGGTATGCAAAAATAGCATCACAGAATTTTTAATTAAAAAAAATATATATTCATATATAATTGAATGCATAAAATTAAACTAAATTCTATACAACTATTTTATAGTTTATCAAGTAACCGATATTATTAATTTTCAATGATGTCTTGGAACGTTGATGCTATTTTTGTTGGTATGCAAAAATAGCATCACAGAATTTTTAATTAAAAAAAATATATCTTCATATATAATTGAATGCATAAAATTAAACTAAATTCTATACAACTATTTTATAGTTTATCAAGTAACCGATATTATTAATTTTCAATGATGTCTTGGAACGTTGATGCTATTTTTGTTGGTATGCAAAAATAGCATCACAGAATTTTTAATTGAAAAAAATTATATTCATATATAATTGAATGCATAAAATTAAACTAAATTCTATACAACTATTTTATAGTTTATCAAGTAACCGATATTATTAATTTTCAATGATGTCTTGGAACGTTGATGCTATTTTTGTTGGTATGCAAAAATAGCATCACAGAATTTTTAATTAAAAAAAATATATATTCATATATAATTGAATGCATAAAATTAAACTAAATTCTATACAACTATTTTATAGTTTATCAAGTAACCGATATTATTAATTTTCAATGATGTCTTGGAACGTTGATGCTATTTTTGTTGGTATGCAAAAATAGCATCACAGAATTTTTAATTGAAAAAAATTATATTCATATATAATTGAATGCATAAAATTAAACTAAATTCTATATAACTAATTTATAATTTACCAAGTAACCGATATTATTAATTTTTATTGATGACTTGAAACGTTGATCCTATTTTTGTTGGTATGCAAAAATAGCATCACAGAATTTTTAATTAAAAAAAATATATATTCATATATAATTGAATCCATAAAATTAAACTAAATTCTATACAACTATTTTATAGTTTATCAAGTAACCGATATTATTAATTTTCAATGATGTCTTGGAACGTTGATGCTATTTTTGTTGGTATGCAAAAATAGCATCACAGAATTTTTAATTGAAAAAAATTATATTCATATATAATTGAATGCATAAAATTAAACTAAATTCTATATAACTAATTTATAATTTATCAGGTAACCGATATTATTAATTTTTAGTGATGACTTGAAAAGTTGATGCTATTTTTGTTGGTATGCAAAAATAGCATCACAGAATTTTTAATTGAAAAAAATATATATTCAGATATAATTGAATGCATAAAATTAAACTAAATTCTATACAACTAATTTATATTTTATCAAGTAACCGATATTATTAATTTTCAATGATGTCTTGGAACGTTGATGCTATTTTTGTTGGTATGCAAAAATAGCATCACAGAATTTTTAATTGAAAAAAATATATATTCAGATATAATTGAATGCATAAAATTAAACTAAATTCTATACAACTAATTTATATTTTATCAAGTAACCGATATTATTAATTTTCAGTGGTGTCTTGGAACGTTGATCCTATTTTTGTTGGTATGCAAAAATAGCATCACAGAATTTTTAATTAAAAAAAATATATATTCATATATAATTGAATGCATAAAATGAAACTAAATTCTATACAACTAATTTATATTTTATCAAGTAACCGATATTATTAATTTTCAATGATGTCTTGGAACGTTGATCCTATTTTTGTTGGTATGCAAAAATAGCATCACAGAATTTTTCATTGAAAAAAATATATATTCATATATAATTGAATGCCTAAAATAAAAATAAATTCTATGCAACTAATTTATATTTTATCAAGTAACCGATATTATTAATTTTCAATGATGTCTTGGAACGTTGATGCTATTTTTGTTGGTATGCAAAATATCACACGTGAGT
>NW_026974035.1:10000-21736 GCF_034640455.1 Diachasmimorpha longicaudata | reverse complement strand
CATACCAACAAAAATAGCATCAACGTTCCAAGACATCATTGAAAATTAATAATATCGGTTACTTGATAAAATATAAATTAGTTGTATAGAATTTAGTTTAATTTTATGCATTCAATTATATCTGAATATATATTTTTTTCAATTAAAAATTCTGTGATGCTATTTTTGCATACCAACAAAAATAGCATCAACGTTTCAAGTCATCATTAAAAATTAATAATATCGGTTACTTGATACATTATAAATTAGTTACATAGAATTTATTTTTATTTTAGGCATTCAATTATATATGAATATATATTTTTTTCAATGAAAAATTCTGTGATGCTATTTTTGCATACCAACAAAAATAGGATCAACGTTCCAAGACATCATTGAAAATTAATAATATCGGTTACTTGATAAATTATAAATTAGTTACATAGAATTTATTTTTATTTTAGGCATTCAATTATATATGAATATATATTTTTTTCAATGAAAAATTCCGTGATGCTATTTTTGCATACCAACAAAAATAGCATCAACGTTCCAAGACATCATTGAAAATTAATAATATCGGTTACTTGATAAAATATAAATTAGTTGTATAGAATTTAGTTTAATTTTATGCATTCAATTATATCTGAATATATATTTTTTTCAATTAAAAATTCTGTGATGCTATTTTTGCATACCAACAAAAATAGCATCAACGTTCCAAGACATCATTGAAAATTAATAATATCGGTTGCTTGATAAACTATAAAATAGTTGTATAGAATTTAGTTTAATTTTATGGATTCAATTATATATGAATATATATTTTTTTTAATTAAAAATTCTGTGATGTTATTTTTGCATACCAACAAAAATAGGATCAACGTTCCAAGACACCATTGAAAATTAATAATGTCGGTTACTTGATGAAATATAAATTAGTTGTATAGAATTTAGTTTAATTTTATGCATTCAATTATATATGAATATAATTTTTTTCAATTAAAAATTCTGTGATGCTATTTTTGCATACCAACAAAAATAGCATCAACTTTTCAAGTCATCACTAAAAATTAATAATATCGGTTACCTGATAAATTATAAATTAGTTATATAGAATTTAGTTTAATTTTATGCATTCAATTATACATGAATATAATTTTTTTCAATTAAAACTTCTGTGATGCTATTTTTGCATACCAACAAAAATAGCATCAAGCAAAAATATCACTTAATTTTCTAATTTTCGACTTGTAGGACGATCAAGTATACTATTCTTTGGATTCTAAGATTTTTTTCAAGTGATTATTTTCAAAGTTGGGAAAAATGAAAAATTATTCTAAGTCCCCATTCGTAGTTCTTTTTGATTCGTATTGCTTCGGCGCAAAGTAGGTAGGGACACTTATGGATTTCTCAATTTTTGGATAGGGACAGCCGGATAGCCGTCATTCAGCATAAAAACTATTGTTATATGCATAGTTTGATGTGAGGAATGGGAATTGATTGAAATTTTCACCCGCCAATTGCCGGCTGGCCTGATTTTAAGGTTTGAGAATCTTGACAACGATTTTGCATACCGACAAAAATAGCATCAAGCAAAAATATCACTTATTTTTCCAATTTTCGACTTGTAGAACGATCAAGTATACTATTCTTTGGATTCTAAGATTTTTTTCAAGTGATTATTTTCAAAGTTGGGAAAAATGAAAAATTATTCTAAGTCCCCATTCGTAGTTCTTTTTGATTCGTATTGCTTCGGCGCAAAGTAGGTAGGGACACTTATGGATTTCTCAATTTTTGGATAGGGACAGCCGGATAGCCGTCATTCAGCATAAAAGCTATTGTTATATGCATAGTTTGATGTGAGGAATGGGAATTGATTGAAATTTTCACCCGCCAATTGCCGGCTGGCCTGATTTTAAGGTTTGAGAATCTTGACAACGATTTTGCATACCGACAAAAATAGCATCAAGCAAAAATATCACTTATTTTTCCAATTTTCGACTTGTAGAACGATCGAGTATACTATTCTTTGGATTCTAAGATTTTTTTCAAGTGATTATTTTCAAAGTTGGGAAAAATGAAAAATTATTCTAAGTCCCCATTCGTAGTTCTTTTTGATTCGTATTGCTTCGGCGCAAAGTAGGTAGGGACACTTATGGCTTTCTCAATTTTTGGATAGGGACAGCCGGATAGCCGTCATTCAGCATAAAAGCTATTGTTATATGCATAGTTTGATGTGAGGAATGGGAATTGATTGAAATTTTCACCCGCCAATTGCCGGCTGGCCTGATTTTAAGGTTTGAGAATCTTGACAACGATTTTGCATACCGACAAAAATAGCATCAAGCAAAAATATCACTTATTTTTCCAATTTTCGACTTGTAGAACGATCAAGTATACTATTCTTTGGATTCTAAGATTTTTTTCAAGTGATTATTTTCAAAGTTGGGAAAAATGAAAAATTATTCTAAGTCCCCATTCGTAGTTCTTTTTGATTCGTATTGCTTCGGCGCAAAGTAGGTAGGGACACTTATGGATTTCTCAATTTTTGGATAGGGACAGCCGGATAGCCGTCATTCAGCATAAAAGCTATTGTTATATGCATAGTTTGATGTGAGGAATGGGAATTGATTGAAATTTTCACCCGCCAATTGCCGGCTGGCCTGATTTTAAGGTTTGAGAATCTTGACAACGATTTTGCATACCGACAAAAATAGCATCAAGCAAAAATATCACTTATTTTTCCAATTTTCGACTTGTAGAACGATCAAGTATACTATTCTTTGGATTCTAAGATTTTTTTCAAGTGATTATCTTCAAAGTTGGGAAAAATGAAAAATTATTCTAAGTCCCCATTCGTAGTTCTTTTTGATTCGTATTGCTTCGGCGCAAAGTAGGTAGGGACACTTATGGATTTCTCAATTTTTGGATAGGGACAGCCGGATAGCCGTCATTCAGCATAAAAGCTATTGTTATATGCATAGTTTGATGTGAGGAATGGGAATTGATTGAAATTTTCACCCGCCAATTGCCGGCTGGCCTGATTTTAAGGTTTGAGAATCTTGACAACGATTTTGCATACCGACAAAAATAGCATCAAGCAAAAATATCACTTATTTTTCCAATTTTCGACTTGTAGAACGATCAAGTATACTATTCTTTGGATTCTAAGATTTTTTTCAAGTGATTATTTTCAAAGTTGGGAAAAATGAAAAATTATTCTAAGTCCCCATTCGTAGTTCTTTTTGATTCGTATTGCTTCGGCGCAAAGTAGGTAGGGACACTTATGGATTTCTCAATTTTTGGATAGGGACAGCCGGATAGCCGTCATTCAGCATAAAAGCTATTGTTATATGCATAGTTTGATGTGAGGAATGGGAATTGATTGAAATTTTCACCCGCCAATTGCCGGCTGGCCTGATTTTAAGGTTTGAGAATCTTGACAACGATTTTGCATACCGACAAAAATAGCATCAAGCAAAAATATCACTTATTTTTCCAATTTTCGACTTGTAGAACGATCAAGTATACTATTCTTTGGATTCTAAGATTTTTTTCAAGTGATTATCTTCAAAGTTGGGAAAAATGAAAAATTATTCTAAGTCCCCATTCGTAGTTCTTTTTGATTCGTATTGCTTCGGCGCAAAGTAGGTAGGGACACTTATGGATTTCTCAATTTTTGGATAGGGACAGCCGGATAGCCGTCATTCAGCATAAAAGCTATTGTTATATGCATAGTTTGATGTGAGGAATGGGAATTGATTGAAATTTTCACCCGCCAATTGCCGGCTGGCCTGATTTTAAGGTTTGAGAATCTTGACAACGATTTTGCATACCGACAAAAATAGCATCAAGCAAAAATATCACTTATTTTTCCAATTTTCGACTTGTAGAACGATCAAGTATACTATTCTTTGGATTCTAAGATTTTTTTCAAGTGATTATTTTCAAAGTTGGGAAAAATGAAAAATTATTCTAAGTCCCCATTCGTAGTTCTTTTTGATTCGTATTGCTTCGGCGCAAAGTAGGTAGGGACACTTATGGATTTCTCAATTTTTGGATAGGGACAGCCGGATAGCCGTCATTCAGCATAAAAGCTATTGTTATATGCATAGTTTGATGTGAGGAATGGGAATTGATTGAAATTTTCACCCGCCAATTGCCGGCTGGCCTGATTTTAAGGTTTGAGAATCTTGACAACGATTTTGCATACCGACAAAAATAGCATCAAGCAAAAATATCACTTATTTTTCCAATTTTCGACTTGTAGAACGATCAAGTATACTATTCTTTGGATTCTAAGATTTTTTTCAAGTGATTATTTTCAAAGTTGGGAAAAATGAAAAATTATTCTAAGTCCCCATTCGTAGTTCTTTTTGATTCGTATTGCTTCGGCGCAAAGTAGGTAGGGACACTTATGGATTTCTCAATTTTTGGATAGGGACAGCCGGATAGCCGTCATTCAGCATAAAAGCTATTGTTATATGCATAGTTTGATGTGAGGAATGGGAATTGATTGAAATTTTCACCCGCCAATTGCCGGCTGGCCTGATTTTAAGGTTTGAGAATCTTGACAACGATTTTGCATACCGACAAAAATAGCATCAAGCAAAAATATCACTTATTTTTCCAATTTTCGACTTGTAGAACGATCAAGTATACTATTCTTTGGATTCTAAGATTTTTTTCAAGTGATTATTTTCAAAGTTGGGAAAAATGAAAAATTATTCTAAGTCCCCATTCGTAGTTCTTTTTGATTCGTATTGCTTCGGCGCAAAGTAGGTAGGGACACCTATGGATTTCTCAATTTTTGGATAGGGACAGCCGGATAGCCGTCATTCAGCATAAAAGCTATTGTTATATGCATAGTTTGATGTGAGGAATGGGAATTGATTGAAATTTTCACCCGCCAATTGCCGGCTGGCCTGATTTTAAGGTTTGAGAATCTTGACAACGATTTTGCATACCGACAAAAATAGCATCAAGCAAAAATATCACTTATTTTTCCAATTTTCGACTTGTAGAACGATCAAGTATACTATTCTTTGGATTCTAAGATTTTTTTCAAGTGATTATTTTCAAAGTTGGGAAAAATGAAAAATTATTCTAAGTCCCCATTCGTAGTTCTTTTTGATTCGTATTGCTTCGGCGCAAAGTAGGTAGGGACACTTATGGATTTCTCAATTTTTGGATAGGGACAGCCGGATAGCCGTCATTCAGCATAAAAGCTATTGTTATATGCATAGTTTGATGTGAGGAATGGGAATTGATTGAAATTTTCACCCGCCAATTGCCGGCTGGCCTGATTTTAAGGTTTGAGAATCTTGACAACGATTTTGCATACCGACAAAAATAGCATCAAGCAAAAATATCACTTATTTTTCCAATTTTCGACTTGTAGAACGATCAAGTATACTATTCTTTGGATTCTAAGATTTTTTTCAAGTGATTATTTTCAAAGTTGGGAAAAATGAAAAATTATTCTAAGTCCCCATTCGTAGTTCTTTTTGATTCGTATTGCTTCGGCGCAAAGTAGGTAGGGACACTTATGGCTTTCTCAATTTTTGGATAGGGACAGCCGGATAGCCGTCATTCAGCATAAAAGCTATTGTTATATGCATAGTTTGATGTGAGGAATGGGAATTGATTGAAATTTTCACCCGCCAATTGCCGGCTGGCCTGATTTTAAGGTTTGAGAATCTTGACAACGATTTTGCATACCGACAAAAATAGCATCAAGCAAAAATATCACTTATTTTTCCAATTTTCGACTTGTAGAACGATCAAGTATACTATTCTTTGGATTCTAAGATTTTTTTCAAGTGATTATTTTCAAAGTTGGGAAAAATGAAAAATTATTCTAAGTCCCCTTTCGTAGTTCTTTTTGATTCGTATTGCTTCGGCGCAAAGTAGGTAGGGACACTTATGGATTTCTCAATTTTTGGATAGGGACAGCCGGATAGCCGTCATTCAGCATAAAAGCTATTGTTATATGCATAGTTTGATGTGAGGAATGGGAATTGATTGAAATTTTCACCCGCCAATTGCCGGCTGGCCTGATTTTAAGGTTTGAGAATCTTGACAACGATTTTGCATACCGACAAAAATAGCATCAAGCAAAAATATCACTTATTTTTCCAATTTTCGACTTGTAGAACGATCAAGTATACTATTCTTTGGATTCTAAGATTTTTTTCAAGTGATTATTTTCAAAGTTGGGAAAAATGAAAAATTATTCTAAGTCCCCATTCGTAGTTCTTTTTGATTCGTATTGCTTCGGCGCAAAGTAGGTAGGGACACTTATGGATTTCTCAATTTTTGGATAGGGACAGCCGGATAGCCGTCATTCAGCATATAAACTATTGTTATATGCATAGTTTGATGTGAGGAATGGGAATTGATTGAAATTTTCACCCGCCAATTGCCGGCTGGCCTGATTTTAAGGTTTGAGAATCTTGACAACGATTTTGCATACCGACAAAAATAGCATCAAGCAAAAATATCACTTATTTTTCCAATTTTCGACTTGTAGAACGATCAAGTATACTATTCTTTGGATTCTAAGATTTTTTTCAAGTGATTATTTTCAAAGTTGGGAAAAATGAAAAATTATTCTAAGTCCCCATTCGTAGTTCTTTTTGATTCGTATTGCTTCGGCGCAAAGTAGGTAGGGACACTTATGGATTTCTCAATTTTTGGATAGGGACAGCCGGATAGCCGTCATTCAGCATAAAAGCTATTGTTATATGCATAGTTTGATGTGAGGAATGGGAATTGATTGAAATTTTCACCCGCCAATTGCCGGCTGGCCTGATTTTAAGGTTTGAGAATCTTGACAACGATTTTGCATACCGACAAAAATAGCATCAAGCAAAAATATCACTTATTTTTCCAATTTTCGACTTGTAGAACGATCAAGTATACTATTCTTTGGATTCTAAGATTTTTTTCAAGTGATTATTTTCAAAGTTGGGAAAAATGAAAAATTATTCTAAGTCCCCATTCGTAGTTCTTTTTGATTCGTATTGCTTCGGCGCAAAGTAGGTAGGGACACTTATGGATTTCTCAATTTTTGGATAGGGACAGCCGGATAGCCGTCATTCAGCATAAAAGCTATTGTTATATGCATAGTTTGATGTGAGGAATGGGAATTGATTGAAATTTTCACCCGCCAATTGCCGGCTGGCCTGATTTTAAGGTTTGAGAATCTTGACAACGATTTTGCATACCGACAAAAATAGCATCAAGCAAAAATATCACTTATTTTTCCAATTTTCGACTTGTAGAACGATCAAGTATACTATTCTTTGGATTCTAAGATTTTTTTCAAGTGATTATTTTCAAAGTTGGGAAAAATGAAAAATTATTCTAAGTCCCCATTCGTAGTTCTTTTTGATTCGTATTGCTTCGGCGCAAAGTAGGTAGGGACACTTATGGATTTCTCAATTTTTGGATAGGGACAGCCGGATAGCCGTCATTCAGCATAAAAGCTATTGTTATATGCATAGTTTGATGTGAGGAATGGGAATTGATTGAAATTTTCACCCGCCAATTGCCGGCTGGCCTGATTTTAAGGTTTGAGAATCTTGACAACGATTTTGCATACCGACAAAAATAGCATCAAGCAAAAATATCACTTATTTTTCCAATTTTCGACTTGTAGAACGATCAAGTATACTATTCTTTGGATTCTATGATTTTTTTCAAGTGATTATTTTCAAAGTTGGGAAAAATGAAAAATTATTCTAAGTCCCCATTCGTAGTTCTTTTTGATTCGTATTGCTTCGGCGCAAAGTAGGTAGGGACACTTATGGATTTCTCAATTTTTGGATAGGGACAGCCGGATAGCCGTCATTCAGCATAAAAGCTATTGTTATATGCATAGTTTGATGTGAGGAATGGGAATTGATTGAAATTTTCACCCGCCAATTGCCGGCTGGCCTGATTTTAAGGTTTGAGAATCTTGACAACGATTTTGCATACCGACAAAAATAGCATCAAGCAAAAATATCACTTATTTTTCCAATTTTCGACTTGTAGAACGATCAAGTATACTATTCCTTGGATTCTAAGATTTTTTTCAAGTGATTATTTTCAAAGTTGGGAAAAATGAAAAATTATTCTAAGTCCCCATTCGTAGTTCTTTTTGATTCGTATTGCTTCGGCGCAAAGTAGGTAGGGACACTTATGGATTTCTCAATTTTTGGATAGGGACAGCCGGATAGCCGTCATTCAGCATAAAAGCTATTGTTATATGCATAGTTTGATGTGAGGAATGGGAATTGATTGAAATTTTCACCCGCCAATTGCCGGCTGGCCTGATTTTAAGGTTTGAGAATCTTGACAACGATTTTGCATACCGACAAAAATAGCATCAAGCAAAAATATCACTTATTTTTCCAATTTTCGACTTGTAGAACGATCAAGTATACTATTCCTTGGATTCTAAGATTTTTTTCAAGTGATTATTTTCAAAGTTGGGAAAAATGAAAAATTATTCTAAGTCCCCATTCGTAGTTCTTTTTGATTCGTATTGCTTCGGCGCAAAGTAGGTAGGGACACTTATGGATTTCTCAATTTTTGGATAGGGACAGCCGGATAGCCGTCATTCAGCATAAAAGCTATTGTTATATGCATAGTTTGATGTGAGGAATGGGAATTGATTGAAATTTTCACCCGCCAATTGCCGGCTGGCCTGATTTTAAGGTTTGAGAATCTTGACAACGATTTTGCATACCGACAAAAATAGCATCAAGCAAAAATATCACTTATTTTTCCAATTTTCGACTTGTAGAACGATCAAGTATACTATTCTTTGGATTCTAAGATTTTTTTCAAGTGATTATTTTCAAAGTTGGGAAAAATGAAAAATTATTCTAAGTCCCCATTCGTAGTTCTTTTTGATTCGTATTGCTTCGGCGCAAAGTAGGTAGGGACACTTATGGATTTCTCAATTTTTGGATAGGGACAGCCGGATAGCCGTCATTCAGCATAAAAGCTATTGTTATATGCATAGTTTGATGTGAGGAATGGGAATTGATTGAAATTTTCACCCGCCAATTGCCGGCTGGCCTGATTTTAAGGTTTGAGAATCTTGACAACGATTTTGCATACCGACAAAAATAGCATCAAGCAAAAATATCACTTATTTTTCCAATTTTCGACTTGTAGAACGATCAAGTATACTATTCTTTGGATTCTATGATTTTTTTCAAGTGATTATTTTCAAAGTTGGGAAAAATGAAAAATTATTCTAAGTCCCCATTCGTAGTTCTTTTTGATTCGTATTGCTTCGGCGCAAAGTAGGTAGGGACACTTATGGATTTCTCAATTTTTGGATAGGGACAGCCGGATAGCCGTCATTCAGCATAAAAGCTATTGTTATATGCATAGTTTGATGTGAGGAATGGGAATTGATTGAAATTTTCACCCGCCAATTGCCGGCTGGCCTGATTTTAAGGTTTGAGAATCTTGACAACGATTTTGCATACCGACAAAAATAGCATCAAGCAAAAATATCACTTATTTTTCCAATTTTCGACTTGTAGAACGATCAAGTATACTATTCTTTGGATTCTAAGATTTTTTTCAAGTGATTATTTTCAAAGTTGGGAAAAATGAAAAATTATTCTAAGTCCCCATTCGTAGTTCTTTTTGATTCGTATTGCTTCGGCGCAAAGTAGGTAGGGACACTTATGGATTTCTCAATTTTTGGATAGGGACAGCCGGATAGCCGTCATTCAGCATAAAAGCTATTGTTATATGCATAGTTTGATGTGAGGAATGGGAATTGATTGAAATTTTCACCCGCCAATTGCCGGCTGGCCTGATTTTAAGGTTTGAGAATCTTGACAACGATTTTGCATACCGACAAAAATAGCATCAAGCAAAAATATCACTTATTTTTCCAATTTTCGACTTGTAGAACGATCAAGTATACTATTCTTTGGATTCTAAGATTTTTTTCAAGTGATTATTTTCAAAGTCGGGAAAAATGAAAAATTATTCTAAGTCCCCATTCGTAGTTCTTTTTGATTCGTATTGCTTCGGCGCAAAGTAGGTAGGGACACTTATGGATTTCTCAATTTTTGGATAGGGACAGCCGGATAGCCGTCATTCAGCATAAAAGCTATTGTTATATGCATAGTTTGATGTGAGGAATGGGAATTGATTGAAATTTTCACCCGCCAATTGCCGGCTGGCCTGATTTTAAGGTTTGAGAATCTTGACAACGATTTTGCATACCGACAAAAATAGCATCAAGCAAAAATATCACTTATTTTTCCAATTTTCGACTTGTAGAACGATCAAGTATACTATTCTTTGGATTCTAAGATTTTTTTCAAGTGATTATTTTCAAAGTTGGGAAAAATGAAAAATTATTCTAAGTCCCCATTCGTAGTTCTTTTTGATTCGTATTGCTTCGGCGCAAAGTAGGTAGGGACACTTATGGATTTCTCAATTTTTGGATAGGGACAGCCGGATAGCCGTCATTCAGCATAAAAGCTATTGTTATATGCATAGTTTGATGTGAGGAATGGGAATTGATTGAAATTTTCACCCGCCAATTGCCGGCTGGCCTGATTTTAAGGTTTGAGAATCTTGACAACGATTTTGCATACCGACAAAAATAGCATCAAGCAAAAATATCACTTATTTTTCCAATTTTCGACTTGTAGAACGATCAAGTATACTATTCTTTGGATTCTATGATTTTTTTCAAGTGATTATTTTCAAAGTTGGGAAAAATGAAAAATTATTCTAAGTCCCCATTCGTAGTTCTTTTTGATTCGTATTGGTTCGGCGCAAAGTAGGTAGGGACACTTATGGATTTCTCAATTTTTGGATAGGGACAGCCGGATAGCCGTCATTCAGCATAAAAGCTATTGTTATATGCATAGTTTGATGTGAGGAATGGGAATTGATTGAAATTTTCACCCGCCAATTGCCGGCTGGCCTGATTTTAAGGTTTGAGAATCTTGACAACGATTTTGCATACCGACAAAAATAGCATCAAGCAAAAATATCACTTATTTTTCCAATTTTCGACTTGTAGAACGATCAAGTATACTATTCCTTGGATTCTAAGATTTTTTTCAAGTGATTATTTTCAAAGTTGGGAAAAATGAAAAATTATTCTAAGTCCCCATTCGTAGTTCTTTTTGATTCGTATTGCTTCGGCGCAAAGTAGGTAGGGACACTTATGGATTTCTCAATTTTTGGATAGGGACAGCCGGATAGCCGTCATTCAGCATAAAAGCTATTGTTATATGCATAGTTTGATGTGAGGAATGGGAATTGATTGAAATTTTCACCCGCCAATTGCCGGCTGGCCTGATTTTAAGGTTTGAGAATCTTGACAACGATTTTGCATACCGACAAAAATAGCATCAAGCAAAAATATCACTTATTTTTCCAATTTTCGACTTGTAGAACGATCAAGTATACTATTCTTTGGATTCTATGATTTTTTTCAAGTGATTATTTTCAAAGTTGGGAAAAATGAAAAATTATTCTAAGTCCCCATTCGTAGTTCTTTTTGATTCGTATTGCTTCGGCGCAAAGTAGGTAGGGACACTTATGGATTTCTCAATTTTTGGATAGGGACAGCCGGATAGCCGTCATTCAGCATAAAAGCTATTGTTATATGCATAGTTTGATGTGAGGAATGGGAATTGATTGAAATTTTCACCCGCCAATTGCCGGCTGGCCTGATTTTAAGGTTTGAGAATCTTGACAACGATTTTGCATACC
>NW_026974034.1:17500-21784 GCF_034640455.1 Diachasmimorpha longicaudata | reverse complement strand
CACTCACGTGTGATATTGCAATACCGACAAAAATAGCATCAAAGCAAAAATATCACTTATTTTTTCCAATTTCGACTTGTAGAACGATCAAGTATACTATTCTTTGGATTCTAAGATTTTTTTCAAGTGATTATTTTCAAAGTTGGGAGAAAAATGAAAAATTATTCTTAAGTCCCCATTCGTAGTTCTTTTTGATTCGTATTGCTTCGGCGCAAAGTAGGGTAGGGGACACTTATGGATTTCTCAATTTTTGGGATAGGGACAGCCGGATAGCCGTCATTCAGCATAAAAGCTATTGTTATATGCATAGTTTGATGTGAGGAAAGGGAATTGATTGAAGAATTTTCACCCGCCAATTGCCGGCTGCCTGATTTTAAGGGTTTGAGAATCTTGACTCACGTGATATTGCATACCGACAAAAATAGCATCAAGCAAAAAATATCACTTATTTTTCCAATTTTCGACTTTGTAGAACGATCAAGTATACTATTCTTTGGAATTTCTAAGATTTTTTTTCAAGTGATTATTTTCAAAGTTGGGAAGAAATGAAAAATTATTCTAAGTCCCCATTCGTAGTTCTTTTTGATTCGTATTGCTTCGGCGCAAAGTAGGTTGGGACAACTTATGGATTTCTCAATTTTTGGATAGGGACAGCCGGATAGCCGTCATTCAGCATAAAAGCTATTGTTATATGCATAGTTTGATGTGAGGAATGGGAATTGATTGAAATTTTCACCCGCCAATTGCCGGCTGGCCTGATTTTAAGGTTTGAGAATCTTGACAACGATTTTGCATACCGACAAAAATAGCATCAAGCAAAAATATCACTTATTTTTCCAATTTTTCGACTTGTAGAACGATCAAGTTATACTATTCCTTTGGATTCTATGATTTTTTTCAAGTGATTATTTTCAAAGTTGGGAAAAATGAAAAATTATTCTAAGTCCCCATTCGTAGTTCTTTTTGATTCGTATTGCTTCGGCGCAAAGTAGGTAGGGACACTTATGGATTTCTCAATTTTTGGATAGGGACAGCCGGATAGCCGTCATTCAGCATAAAAGCTATTGTTATATGCATAGTTTGATGTGAGGAATGGGAATTGATTGAAATTTTGCACCCGCCAATTGCCGGCTGGCCTGATTTTAAGGTTTGAGATCTTGACAACGATTTTGCATACCGACAAATAATAGCATCAAGCAAAAATATCACTTATTTTTCCAATTTTCGACTTGTAGAACGATCAAGTATACTATTCTTTGGATTCTATGATTTTTTTCAAGTGATTATTTTCAAAGTTGGGAAAAATGAAAAATTATTCTAAGTCCCCATTCGTAGTTCTTTTTGATTCGTATTGCTTCGGCGCAAAGTAGGTAGGGACACTTATGGATTTCTCAATTTTTGGATAGGGACAGCCGGATAGCCGTCATTCAGCATAAAAGCTATTGTTATATGCATAGTTTGATGTGAGGAATGGGAATTGATTGAAATTTTCACCCGCCAATTGCCGGCTGGCCTGATTTTAAGGTTTGAGAATCTTGACAACGATTTTGCATACCGACAAAAATAGCATCAAGCAAAAATATCACTTATTTTTCCAATTTTCGACTTGTAGAACGATCAAGTATACTATTCTTTGGATTCTATGATTTTTTTCAAGTGATTATTTTCAAAGTTGGGAAAAATGAAAAATTATTCTAAGTCCCCATTCGTAGTTCTTTTTGATTCGTATTGCTTCGGCGCAAAGTAGGTAGGGACACTTATGGATTTCTCAATTTTTGGATAGGGACAGCCGGATAGCCGTCATTCAGCATAAAAGCTATTGTTATATGCATAGTTTGATGTGAGGAATGGGAATTGATTGAAATTTCCACCCGCCAATTGCCGGCTGGCCTGATTTTAAGGTTTGAGAATCTTGACAACGATTTTGCATACCGACAAAAATAGCATCAAGCAAAAATATCACTTATTTTTCCAATTTTCGACTTGTAGAACGATCAAGTATACTATTCCTTGGATTCTAAGATTTTTTTCAAGTGATTATTTTCAAAGTTGGGAAAAATGAAAAATTATTCTAAGTCCCCATTCGTAGTTCTTTTTGATTCGTATTGCTTCGGCGCAAAGTAGGTAGGGACACTTATGGATTTCTCAATTTTTGGATAGGGACAGCCGGATAGCCGTCATTCAGCATAAAAGCTATTGTTATATGCATAGTTTGATGTGAGGAATGGGAATTGATTGAAATTTTCACCCGCCAATTGCCGGCTGGCCTGATTTTAAGGTTTGAGAATCTTGACAACGATTTTGCATACCGACAAAAATAGCATCAAGCAAAAATATCACTTATTTTTCCAATTTTCGACTTGTAGAACGATCAAGTATACTATTCCTTGGATTCTAAGATTTTTTTCAAGTGATTATTTTCAAAGTTGGGAAAAATGAAAAATTATTCTAAGTCCCCATTCGTAGTTCTTTTTGATTCGTATTGCTTCGGCGCAAAGTAGGTAGGGACACTTATGGATTTCTCAATTTTTGGATAGGGACAGCCGGATAGCCGTCATTCAGCATAAAAGCTATTGTTATATGCATAGTTTGATGTGAGGAATGGGAATTGATTGAAATTTTCACCCGCCAATTGCCGGCTGGCCTGATTTTAAGGTTTGAGAATCTTGACAACGATTTTGCATACCGACAAAAATAGCATCAAGCAAAAATATCACTTATTTTTCCAATTTTCGACTTGTAGAACGATCAAGTATACTATTCTTTGGATTCTAAGATTTTTTTCAAGTGATTATTTTCAAAGTTGGGAAAAATGAAAAATTATTCTAAGTCCCCATTCGTAGTTCTTTTTGATTCGTATTGCTTCGGCGCAAAGTAGGTAGGGACACTTATGGATTTCTCAATTTTTGGATAGGGACAGCCGGATAGCCGTCATTCAGCATAAAAGCTATTGTTATATGCATAGTTTGATGTGAGGAATGGGAATTGATTGAAATTTTCACCCGCCAATTGCCGGCTGGCCTGATTTTAAGGTTTGAGAATCTTGACAACGATTTTGCATACCGACAAAAATAGCATCAAGCAAAAATATCACTTATTTTTCCAATTTTCGACTTGTAGAACGATCAAGTATACTATTCTTTGGATTCTATGATTTTTTTCAAGTGATTATTTTCAAAGTTGGGAAAAATGAAAAATTATTCTAAGTCCCCATTCGTAGTTCTTTTTGATTCGTATTGCTTCGGCGCAAAGTAGGTAGGGACACTTATGGATTTCTCAATTTTTGGATAGGGACAGCCGGATAGCCGTCATTCAGCATAAAAGCTATTGTTATATGCATAGTTTGATGTGAGGAATGGGAATTGATTGAAATTTTCACCCGCCAATTGCCGGCTGGCCTGATTTTAAGGTTTGAGAATCTTGACAACGATTTTGCATACCGACAAAAATAGCATCAAGCAAAAATATCACTTATTTTTCCAATTTTCGACTTGTAGAACGATCAAGTATACTATTCTTTGGATTCTAAGATTTTTTTCAAGTGATTATTTTCAAAGTTGGGAAAAATGAAAAATTATTCTAAGTCCCCATTCGTAGTTCTTTTTGATTCGTATTGCTTCGGCGCAAAGTAGGTAGGGACACTTATGGATTTCTCAATTTTTGGATAGGGACAGCCGGATAGCCGTCATTCAGCATAAAAGCTATTGTTATATGCATAGTTTGATGTGAGGAATGGGAATTGATTGAAATTTTCACCCGCCAATTGCCGGCTGGCCTGATTTTAAGGTTTGAGAATCTTGACAACGATTTTGCATACCGACAAAAATAGCATCAAGCAAAAATATCACTTATTTTTCCAATTTTCGACTTGTAGAACGATCAAGTATACTATTCTTTGGATTCTAAGATTTTTTTCAAGTGATTATTTTCAAAGTTGGGAAAAATGAAAAATTATTCTAAGTCCCCATTCGTAGTTCTTTTTGATTCGTATTGCTTCGGCGCAAAGTAGGTAGGGACACTTATGGATTTCTCAATTTTTGGATAGGGACAGCCGGATAGCCGTCATTCAGCATAAAAGCTATTGTTATATGCATAGTTTGATGTGAGGAATGGGAATTGATTGAAATTTTCACCCGCCAATTGCCGGCTGGCCTGATTTTAAGGTTTGAGAATCTTGACAACGATTTTGCATACCGACAAAAATAGCATCAAGCAAAAATATCACTTATTTTTCCAATTTTCGACTTGTAGAACGATCAAGTATACTATTCTTTGGATTCTATG
>NW_026974034.1:7500-12500 GCF_034640455.1 Diachasmimorpha longicaudata | reverse complement strand
CGAAACCCAGTGGTCGCACTCGACCCACTTAGCGTCCAGGCGCGCCGCAGTATCGGGGAAGAACGCAAAGGTGTTCCTCCCGGTTGAAGCCCGCTCAAACCTATCCCTCCAGAGATTCCGGATCTCTGCCTTTATATCCACGACGGCCTCGATCGGGCGGCCGTTGTCATCAACGCGCGGATTCGCGGGGTCTATTTCTACATCGCCTATTCTGACCGCAATGCCTTTCTTGGCTTGGTAGCGCGCTGCTCTTTCCCTCAATAATAGGTCCACAGGAAGCACCCCCGCCGCTGCGCAGAGTGCTTCGTGTGAAGCCGTCCTATACGCGCCAGTCACTGTCAGCAGCGCGCTCCTCTGCGCGGTACGGAGTTTCTTCATGTCGTACGGTGTGCACCGGTCCACCCACCCGTGGGCTGCATACGACGCGACAGCCTGAAAAACGCCCTGGAATACTACCTTAACCGATCGGTATCGGAGTCCCCAATGCTTGTGCATTAGGGCCGATAGCCGAGTGAAGAGGACCCTAGCTTTTTCCTGAATGTATGCTGTATGGGTCCGGACCCGCATGTTCCTATTAAAATGTACCCCGAGGTACCTAACGCTATCCTTGAATTTAATTTTCTCCCCGGCGAGCCTAATCTCGGGTGGGCGGATGTCCAACACCGGTTTAACGCGTCGGCGTGTCCTTCGCGCCCGATCCCATCTGTACCGTACCAGCGGCGCTCTCTTCTGCGAGTTGCATGACAGGACAATTGCCTCTGTCTTGCTCCTCGACAGTTCGAGCTTCGCTGACGCGCACCACGACGCTATGTGTTCGGCGACGGCTCGGCCTATCCTCTCTATTTCCTTACGCGAGTCGGCCGATACGACTGCGATAAGGTCGTCCGCGTAGGCGACTTCGATTGCGCCGAAGTTGTGCTCGATGCTCTTGAGGAGGGCATCGAACATGAGATTCCAGCAAGCGGGGCCGAGGACTGATCCTTGCGGACAGCCCCGGGTGGCCGGCTTGGAAACCTCTTGGTCGCTCCAGGCGATCTTGACGGTCCGATTGTCAAAGTAGCTCCGGAGCACTTCAAAGACATTCTTCGGACAGTCTCGATCCGCCAAAGACTGGAGGACTAGGGGCCACCACACGTTGTCAAAGGCTCCTGAAATATCGAAAAGGAGTCCAATGACGTACCTCTTGTCGTTACCGCGTTCGACTAATTCACGCAACTCTACTATCGCGTCTTCCGTGGAGCGTCCAGGCAGAAAGCCATATTGACGTCCTGATATTTTGTCCTCAGTAAGGACTTTCGCCATAAGGATCCCGTGCAGGACCTTTTCGAAAAATTTCCCGACAACCGACAAGAGGCAAATGGGACGGTAGGATTTGGGGTCGGACACATCCTTGTGAACTCCTTTGAGGAGAGCACGAAGTGTGCCGACTTTCCAAACGGTGGGGAAAACGCCGTGCTTAAGGCAGGCGTTGAAGAGTCGCGTGAAGATGTGAGGCATCCTCATGACCGCGACTTTTAGGACCCTAACTTCAACTAGATCGCATCCTGGGGCTTTGTCGTTCTTAAGGGTCTTTACGAGACCCTTAAGTTGGTCGTCCGTCAAGTCTCGTGCGTCCTCTGTCTGGACCGTTAAGTTCCTCGCGCGTTCACGGATGTCAGTCTGTTCGGGTGTGTCTTCGTTGGGGTCATCGTCAGGTACGTGTGTGTCCAACAGTACCTCAGCAGTCTCACGCATTGTAAGTGTCGTGCCATTCGCGGTTCTAAGTGTGCTGAGTACCGTGCCTACACGTAATTTATCAGCCGCGTATTTATAATGGAAGCCCCAGGGATTCGCATTACTTTCGGTCGTTATGTAACCGCGCCAGCTATTTTCTTTAGTTGTCCTAAGTAGCCTGGTATACGATCGCAGGACTACACGATACCTACTCTGTTTAATTTTTCGCGCGTCAGGGTTAGTCTCCCTTCGGTAGCCGTTTCGGAGACGACTGACCAGTTTGCGTTTGCTGGTCAGCTCCTCGGTCCACCACGGATTCGCGCGACGGTAATGTCTGCGGCGCGGCATCGAATCTTGGCAGGCTTTGGTGAGTACGTCACCCAGTACTTCTGCCATTCTCTCAACATCCGCTGTAGAATCCAGCGGATGGTCCACGAGTTTCTCACGGGCCTCCTCATCGAGGGTCGCCTCGAACTTTTCCCAGTCGGCCCGACGAACGTTGAACCGCATGGTAGAGCCCTCGGCGACTCCCGAGTTATTGACGCGCTGTGAGGAACTGCGGATTGCTAAACGAAAGAAAACCGACGTGTGGTCACCGGTGGACCACTCGTCCTCCAACCTCCATGCACGTATGAATTTATACATGCCAGGGGTGGCCAGTGTGACGTCGATGAACGACGTACCTGCGGCACTCCTGAAGGTTGGGCCCTGCCTAGCATCATTCGCGACGCGGAGACCGAAAGACTCTATGAGCTCACCCAGGAGGACACCACGGTCAGTGGTCCTGGGGCTCCAAAGGGAGTGTTGGGCGTTCGAATCGGCCGCCACCAGAACGCGGCGACCCCTGAGACAGCTGAGAACCTTTTCAAGCTGCCTCAGGTGGATTTCTATGTCGTCCGAGTATTGAAAATAACTGGAGACGACGAAGAAGGATCCACCGGGGACGCGGGCTTCAGCACAAACGCAATGTGCATTACTTAATTGGGACACGTAAGCAATCTCCACGATGGAGTTGCACGCAACGACGGCCGCCCACGGTCGCTCCGTTGAGCTCGCGGCAATACGCATTCCGACTCCTAGGCCGCGGATGGCCCAGGTGTTCGCCTCACGAATGGCATACGGCTCTTGGAGCAACAATATGTCCAGACGCTCTTTGCGAATTAACTGGAAGACCTCCCCGGTTACTGCAATTGAGCGGGACATGTTCAATTGCAGTATTCTAACGTCGCGTTGCGCGCCCGGTCCCTCGATCGCAGGGGTCCGGGGAGGATGACCTATTGGAACGGGGGGTACCGGTGAGCCTCCGGTCGCGACGCGATGACTATCGATCCTACTTAGACTAACTTGGCACTCGCGAACCCTACCTAATAAATGAGTGGACTCACCGGTTGATGATCTTGAAGATCCCGGCGTTGGCTGGCTCGGATGCGCAGTCACTCCTTCGTCCTCTGCGACGTCCTCGTGGACAGCACGAAGGCTGGAACCTTTCCCTCGTCGGGAGGGCAGTACCCCGGCGCACGGCGGGCGACTACGAACCCTTGAGGGCACCACCCTCCTTGGGTCCCTCGATGTAGTCGCTGCTGGTGTTGTTCCTCTGGCATGCTGGGAAGCGATGCGCAGACTTCGCCGCACGACGGACGCATCATTGTGCCCCCCCGGAGATCCGATTGGGGGCAGCTTAGACTCCGGAATTGTTTTCAATAGATGCTCTGCCATGGTTAGAAGTGGACGAGACGGTCGCCGGCCGTGCCGAAAGGCAATAGCTGAAAGGCTGAAAAGTAAAAGAAAAAGAATGAATAAGAGGATTAAGGGTTAGATGGGGCGGTTCCCCGCGGCACCGAGCTGGGTAGCTCGGGACGCTGAGCACCGTCCCTGGGAGGGGGCCTTCCGGTTCCCGCCGAGCTGGGGAGCTCGGATCGGGGCCCGGTGGAGGCGCTGAAGGAGTGCTCCGCCTCGACTCCCCTCGAAAGAGGAGCAGAGAGGGAGCAGACCCACAGAAAGGGGGAACCCACCCATCCCACCCGACGACCCACCCCGCGAACCGTCCCTTTCCCGAGGGATACCCACCCACTCCCCCTGAGACCCAGCCCCACGTGTGGCGTCGCGTTTTCGCCGGCCTCCACCGTTGCGGGAGGTTCCAACTACTAGCGCGTGGCTGGAACTAGTTGCGAGAACCGCAATGTCCATGCCCTTCGCACTGCGAAGCAGCCAGTCCCCCCTCCCCCGCACCACCCCGCGAACCGTCCCTTTTCCGAGGGATACCCACCCACTCCCCCTGGCCCAACCCCCACGTGTGGCGTCGCGTTTTCGCCGGCCTCCACCGTTGCGGGAGGTTCCGACTACTAACGCGTGGCTGGAACCACTTGCGAGAACCGCAGTGTCCATGCCCTTCGCACTGCGAAGCAGCCTGTCCCCCCGAACCCCCACCCGCGCGTGGAATTCTCCGTCCACCAACCGATTCCGCCCTCCACCCCGTGGGACCACCCCTCCACCAGCCGATTTCGCCCTCGCGCGCGTCTCCCTAAGTCCGGCCCACCCACCGTGACCAAATCCGCGACCCTCCCCCTCCGAACCCCCCAGTAAGTAGGTCTCGCGCCCCTCCACCCGTCGATTTCGCCCTCCACCACGTGGACCCACCCCTCCACCACGTGGAACCACCCCTCCACCGGGCGATTTCGCCCTCCCTCGCGACCCCCACCCTCCGAAACCCCCCATGGGTACAGGGACTCACCCTGCACCCGCAACCCCCCTAGGTGTAATTATTGAGACCCCCCAAAAGGGGGATCCCAATCCTTACACCAAGTTCGACTCAGGGACCGCGGGGTCGTCACACCCCGTGTGTAAGGGCGGTTTTATCCGCCATTACACCCCCTGCGGGAAGTAGGTAGGGACAGCGAGAATCGTCGTTAATCCATTCATGCGCGTCACTAATTAGATGACGAGGCATTTGGCTACCTTAAGAGAGTCATAGTTACTCCCGCCGTTTACCCGCGCTTTTTTGAATTTCTTCACGTTGACATTCAGAGCACTGGGCAGAAATCACATTGCGTCATCACCCGCTAGGGCCATCGCAATGCTTTGTTTTAATTAGACAGTCGGATTCTCCTAGTCCGTGCCAGTTCTGAGCTGAGCGTTGAATGGCGGCCGAAGAGAACGACTACGACACGGTGAAGTATCACAGAAGCCTCGCAGCAAGGAAGATCCGTGGGAGGCCAAGGCACGGGACCGAGCTCGGATTCTGAAACATTACTGATCCATTCACCTCGCCCAGGCCCGGCACGTTAGCC
>NW_026974033.1:12500-21816 GCF_034640455.1 Diachasmimorpha longicaudata | reverse complement strand
CACTCACGTGTGATATTGATTATTTTCAAAGTTGGGAAAAATGAAAAATTATTCTAAGTCCCCATTCGTAGTTCTTTTTGATTCGTATTGCTTCGGCGCAAAGTAGGTAGGGACACTTATGGCTTTCTCAATTTTTGGATAGGGACAGCCGGATAGCCGTCATTCAGCATAAAAGCTATTGTTATATGCATAGTTTGATGTGAGGAATGGGAATTGATTGAAATTTTCACCCGCCAATTGCCGGCTGGCCTGATTTTAAGGTTTGAGAATCTTGACAACGATTTTGCATACCGACAAAAATAGCATCAAGCAAAAATATCACTTATTTTTCCAATTTTCGACTTGTAGAACGATCAAGTATACTATTCTTTGGATTCTAAGATTTTTTTCAAGTGATTATTTTCAAAGTTGGGAAAAATGAAAAATTATTCTAAGTCCCCATTCGTAGTTCTTTTTGATTCGTATTGCTTCGGCGCAAAGTAGGTAGGGACACTTATGGATTTCTCAATTTTTGGATAGGGACAGCCGGATAGCCGTCATTCAGCATAAAAGCTATTGTTATATGCATAGTTTGATGTGAGGAATGGGAATTGATTGAAATTTTCACCCGCCAATTGCCGGCTGGCCTGATTTTAAGGTTTGAGAATCTTGACAACGATTTTGCATACCGACAAAAATAGCATCAAGCAAAAATATCACTTATTTTTCCAATTTTCGACTTGTAGAACGATCAAGTATACTATTCTTTGGATTCTAAGATTTTTTTCAAGTGATTATTTTCAAAGTTGGGAAAAATGAAAAATTATTCTAAGTCCCCATTCGTAGTTCTTTTTGATTCGTATTGCTTCGGCGCAAAGTAGGTAGGGACACTTATGGCTTTCTCAATTTTTGGATAGGGACAGCCGGATAGCCGTCATTCAGCATAAAAGCTATTGTTATATGCATAGTTTGATGTGAGGAATGGGAATTGATTGAAATTTTCACCCGCCACTTGCCGGCTGGCCTGATTTTAAGGTTTGAGAATCTTGACAACGATTTTGCATACCGACAAAAATAGCATCAAGCAAAAATATCACTTATTTTTCCAATTTTCGACTTGTAGAACGATCAAGTATACTATTCTTTGGATTCTAAGATTTTTTTCAAGTGATTATTTTCAAAGTTGGGAAAAATGAAAAATTATTCTAAGTCCCCATTCGTAGTTCTTTTTGATTCGTATTGCTTCGGCGCAAAGTAGGTAGGGACACTTATGGATTTCTCAATTTTTGGATAGGGACAGCCGGATAGCCGTCATTCAGCATAAAAGCTATTGTTATATGCATAGTTTGATGTGAGGAATGGGAATTGATTGAAATTTTCACCCGCCAATTGCCGGCTGGCCTGATTTTAAGGTTTGAGAATCTTGACAACGATTTTGCATACCGACAAAAATAGCATCAAGCAAAAATATCACTTATTTTTCCAATTTTCGACTTGTAGAACGATCAAGTATACTATTCTTTGGATTCTAAGATTTTTTTCAAGTGATTATTTTCAAAGTTGGGAAAAATGAAAAATTATTCTAAGTCCCCATTCGTAGTTCTTTTTGATTCGTATTGCTTCGGCGCAAAGTAGGTAGGGACACTTATGGCTTTCTCAATTTTTGGATAGGGACAGCCGGATAGCCGTCATTCAGCATAAAAGCTATTGTTATATGCATAGTTTGATGTGAGGAATGGGAATTGATTGAAATTTTCACCCGCCAATTGCCGGCTGGCCTGATTTTAAGGTTTGAGAATCTTGACAACGATTTTGCATACCGACAAAAATAGCATCAAGCAAAAATATCACTTATTTTTCCAATTTTCGACTTGTAGAACGATCAAGTATACTATTCTTTGGATTCTAAGATTTTTTTCAAGTGATTATTTTCAAAGTTGGGAAAAATGAAAAATTATTCTAAGTCCCCATTCGTAGTTCTTTTTGATTCGTATTGCTTCGGCGCAAAGTAGGTAGGGACACTTATGGATTTCTCAATTTTTGGATAGGGACAGCCGGATAGCCGTCATTCAGCATAAAAGCTATTGTTATATGCATAGTTTGATGTGAGGAATGGGAATTGATTGAAATTTTCACCCGCCAATTGCCGGCTGGCCTGATTTTAAGGTTTGAGAATCTTGACAACGATTTTGCATACCGACAAAAATAGCATCAAGCAAAAATATCACTTATTTTTCCAATTTTCGACTTGTAGAACGATCAAGTATACTATTCTTTGGATTCTAAGATTTTTTTCAAGTGATTATTTTCAAAGTTGGGAAAAATGAAAAATTATTCTAAGTCCCCATTCGTAGTTCTTTTTGATTCGTATTGCTTCGGCGCAAAGTAGGTAGGGACACTTATGGCTTTCTCAATTTTTGGATAGGGACAGCCGGATAGCCGTCATTCAGCATAAAAGCTATTGTTATATGCATAGTTTGATGTGAGGAATGGGAATTGATTGAAATTTTCACCCGCCAATTGCCGGCTGGCCTGATTTTAAGGTTTGAGAATCTTGACAACGATTTTGCATACCGACAAAAATAGCATCAAGCAAAAATATCACTTATTTTTCCAATTTTCGACTTGTAGAACGATCAAGTATACTATTCTTTGGATTCTAAGATTTTTTTCAAGTGATTATTTTCAAAGTTGGGAAAAATGAAAAATTATTCTAAGTCCCCATTCGTAGTTCTTTTTGATTCGTATTGCTTCGGCGCAAAGTAGGTAGGGACACTTATGGATTTCTCAATTTTTGGATAGGGACAGCCGGATAGCCGTCATTCAGCATAAAAGCTATTGTTATATGCATAGTTTGATGTGAGGAATGGGAATTGATTGAAATTTTCACCCGCCAATTGCCGGCTGGCCTGATTTTAAGGTTTGAGAATCTTGACAACGATTTTGCATACCGACAAAAATAGCATCAAGCAAAAATATCACTTATTTTTCCAATTTTCGACTTGTAGAACGATCAAGTATACTATTCTTTGGATTCTAAGATTTTTTTCAAGTGATTATTTTCAAAGTTGGGAAAAATGAAAAATTATTCTAAGTCCCCATTCGTAGTTCTTTTTGATTCGTATTGCTTCGGCGCAAAGTAGGTAGGGACACTTATGGCTTTCTCAATTTTTGGATAGGGACAGCCGGATAGCCGTCATTCAGCATAAAAGCTATTGTTATATGCATAGTTTGATGTGAGGAATGGGAATTGATTGAAATTTTCACCCGCCACTTGCCGGCTGGCCTGATTTTAAGGTTTGAGAATCTTGACAACGATTTTGCATACCGACAAAAATAGCATCAAGCAAAAATATCACTTATTTTTCCAATTTTCGACTTGTAGAACGATCAAGTATACTATTCTTTGGATTCTAAGATTTTTTTCAAGTGATTATTTTCAAAGTTGGGAAAAATGAAAAATTATTCTAAGTCCCCATTCGTAGTTCTTTTTGATTCGTATTGCTTCGGCGCAAAGTAGGTAGGGACACTTATGGATTTCTCAATTTTTGGATAGGGACAGCCGGATAGCCGTCATTCAGCATAAAAGCTATTGTTATATGCATAGTTTGATGTGAGGAATGGGAATTGATTGAAATTTTCACCCGCCAATTGCCGGCTGGCCTGATTTTAAGGTTTGAGAATCTTGACAACGATTTTGCATACCGACAAAAATAGCATCAAGCAAAAATATCACTTATTTTTCCAATTTTCGACTTGTAGAACGATCAAGTATACTATTCTTTGGATTCTAAGATTTTTTTCAAGTGATTATTTTCAAAGTTGGGAAAAATGAAAAATTATTCTAAGTCCCCATTCGTAGTTCTTTTTGATTCGTATTGCTTCGGCGCAAAGTAGGTAGGGACACTTATGGCTTTCTCAATTTTTGGATAGGGACAGCCGGATAGCCGTCATTCAGCATAAAAGCTATTGTTATATGCATAGTTTGATGTGAGGAATGGGAATTGATTGAAATTTTCACCCGCCACTTGCCGGCTGGCCTGATTTTAAGGTTTGAGAATCTTGACAACGATTTTGCATACCGACAAAAATAGCATCAAGCAAAAATATCACTTATTTTTCCAATTTTCGACTTGTAGAACGATCAAGTATACTATTCTTTGGATTCTAAGATTTTTTTCAAGTGATTATTTTCAAAGTTGGGAAAAATGAAAAATTATTCTAAGTCCCCATTCGTAGTTCTTTTTGATTCGTATTGCTTCGGCGCAAAGTAGGTAGGGACACTTATGGCTTTCTCAATTTTTGGATAGGGACAGCCGGATAGCCGTCATTCAGCATAAAAGCTATTGTTATATGCATAGTTTGATGTGAGGAATGGGAATTGATTGAAATTTTCACCCGCCACTTGCCGGCTGGCCTGATTTTAAGGTTTGAGAATCTTGACAACGATTTTGCATACCGACAAAAATAGCATCAAGCAAAAATATCACTTATTTTTCCAATTTTCGACTTGTAGAACGATCAAGTATACTATTCTTTGGATTCTAAGATTTTTTTCAAGTGATTATTTTCAAAGTTGGGAAAAATGAAAAATTATTCTAAGTCCCCATTCGTAGTTCTTTTTGATTCGTATTGCTTCGGCGCAAAGTAGGTAGGGACACTTATGGATTTCTCAATTTTTGGATAGGGACAGCCGGATAGCCGTCATTCAGCATAAAAGCTATTGTTATATGCATAGTTTGATGTGAGGAATGGGAATTGATTGAAATTTTCACCCGCCACTTGCCGGCTGGCCTGATTTTAAGGTTTGAGAATCTTGACAACGATTTTGCATACCGACAAAAATAGCATCAAGCAAAAATATCACTTATTTTTCCAATTTTCGACTTGTAGAACGATCAAGTATACTATTCTTTGGATTCTAAGATTTTTTTCAAGTGATTATTTTCAAAGTTGGGAAAAATGAAAAATTATTCTAAGTCCCCATTCGTAGTTCTTTTTGATTCGTATTGCTTCGGCGCAAAGTAGGTAGGGACACTTATGGATTTCTCAATTTTTGGATAGGGACAGCCGGATAGCCGTCATTCAGCATAAAAGCTATTGTTATATGCATAGTTTGATGTGAGGAATGGGAATTGATTGAAATTTTCACCCGCCAATTGCCGGCTGGCCTGATTTTAAGGTTTGAGAATCTTGACAACGATTTTGCATACCGACAAAAATAGCATCAAGCAAAAATATCACTTATTTTTCCAATTTTCGACTTGTAGAACGATCAAGTATACTATTCTTTGGATTCTAAGATTTTTTTCAAGTGATTATTTTCAAAGTTGGGAAAAATGAAAAATTATTCTAAGTCCCCATTCGTAGTTCTTTTTGATTCGTATTGCTTCGGCGCAAAGTAGGTAGGGACACTTATGGATTTCTCAATTTTTGGATAGGGACAGCCGGATAGCCGTCATTCAGCATAAAAGCTATTGTTATATGCATAGTTTGATGTGAGGAATGGGAATTGATTGAAATTTTCACCCGCCAATTGCCGGCTGGCCTGATTTTAAGGTTTGAGAATCTTGACAACGATTTTGCATACCGACAAAAATAGCATCAAGCAAAAATATCACTTATTTTTCCAATTTTCGACTTGTAGAACGATCAAGTATACTATTCTTTGGATTCTAAGATTTTTTTCAAGTGATTATTTTCAAAGTTGGGAAAAATGAAAAATTATTCTAAGTCCCCATTCGTAGTTCTTTTTGATTCGTATTGCTTCGGCGCAAAGTAGGTAGGGACACTTATGGATTTCTCAATTTTTGGATAGGGACAGCCGGATAGCCGTCATTCAGCATAAAAGCTATTGTTATATGCATAGTTTGATGTGAGGAATGGGAATTGATTGAAATTTTCACCCGCCAATTGCCGGCTGGCCTGATTTTAAGGTTTGAGAATCTTGACAACGATTTTGCATACCGACAAAAATAGCATCAAGCAAAAATATCACTTATTTTTCCAATTTTCGACTTGTAGAACGATCAAGTATACTATTCTTTGGATTCTAAGATTTTTTTCAAGTGATTATTTTCAAAGTTGGGAAAAATGAAAAATTATTCTAAGTCCCCATTCGTAGTTCTTTTTGATTCGTATTGCTTAGTACTTGGCTAACGATAAATCGACTGAAACTACGAAAACTCAATGATTTTTCTATACTTCGACTTGTAGAAGGAAGAAGTATACTATTTTTCCCATTTTAAGATATTTTCAATGTGATTATTTTAAACGTTGGGAAAAATGAAAAATTATTCTAAGTCCCCATTCGTAGTTCTTTTTGATTCGTATTGCTTAGCACATGGCTAAGGATAAATCGGCAGAAACTACGAAAATTCAATGATTTTTCTATACTTCGACTTGTAGAACGAAGAAGTAAACTATTTTTCCCATTTTAAGATATTTTCAATGTGATTATTTTCAACGTTGGTAAAATTGAAAAATTATTCTAAGTCCCCATTCGTAGTTCTTTTTGATTCGTATTGCTTAGTACTTGGCTAACGATAAATCGACTGAAACTACGAAAACTCAATGATTTTTCTATACTTCGACTTGTAGAAGGAAGAAGTATACTATTTTTCCCATTTTAAGATATTTTCAATGTGATTATTTTAAACGTTGGGAAAAATGAAAAATTATTCTAAGTCCCCATTCGTAGTTCTTTTTGATTCGTATTGCTTAGTACTTGGCTAACGATAAATCGACTGAAACTACGAAAACTCAATGATTTTTCTATACTTCGACTTGTAGAAGGAAGAAGTATACTATTTTTCCCATTATAAGATATTTTCAATGTGATTATTTTAAACGTTGGGAAAAATGAAAAATTATTCTAAGTCCCCATTCGTAGTTCTTTTTGATTCGTATTGCTTCGGCGCAAAGTAGGTAGGGACACTTATGGATTTCTCAATTTTTGGATAGGGACAGCCGGATAGCCGTCATTCAGCATAAAAGCTATTGTTATATGCATAGTTTGATGTGAGGAATGGGAATTGATTGAAATTTTCACCCGCCAATTGCCGGCTGGCCTGATTTTAAGGTTTGAGAATCTTGACAACGATTTTGCATACCGACAAAAATAGCATCAAGCAAAAATATCACTTATTTTTCCAATTTTCGACTTGTAGAACGATCAAGTATACTATTCTTTGGATTCTAAGATTTTTTTCAAGTGATTATTTTCAAAGTTGGGAAAAATGAAAAATTATTCTAAGTCCCCATTCGTAGTTCTTTTTGATTCGTATTGCTTCGGCGCAAAGTAGGTAGGGACACTTATGGATTTCTCAATTTTTGGATAGGGACAGCCGGATAGCCGTCATTCAGCATAAAAGCTATTGTTATATGCATAGTTTGATGTGAGGAATGGGAATTGATTGAAATTTTCACCCGCCAATTGCCGGCTGGCCTGATTTTAAGGTTTGAGAATCTTGACAACGATTTTGCATACCGACAAAAATAGCATCAAGCAAAAATATCACTTATTTTTCCAATTTTCGACTTGTAGAACGATCAAGTATACTATTCTTTGGATTCTAAGATTTTTTTCAAGTGATTATTTTCAAAGTTGGGAAAAATGAAAAATTATTCTAAGTCCCCATTCGTAGTTCTTTTTGATTCGTATTGCTTCGGCGCAAAGTAGGTAGGGACACTTATGGATTTCTCAATTTTTGGATAGGGACAGCCGGATAGCCGTCATTCAGCATAAAAGCTATTGTTATATGCATAGTTTGATGTGAGGAATGGGAATTGATTGAAATTTTCACCCGCCAATTGCCGGCTGGCCTGATTTTAAGGTTTGAGAATCTTGACAACGATTTTGCATACCGACAAAAATAGCATCAAGCAAAAATATCACTTATTTTTCCAATTTTCGACTTGTAGAACGATCAAGTATACTATTCTTTGGATTCTAAGATTTTTTTCAAGTGATTATTTTCAAAGTTGGGAAAAATGAAAAATTATTCTAAGTCCCCATTCGTAGTTCTTTTTGATTCGTATTGCTTCGGCGCAAAGTAGGTAGGGACACTTATGGATTTCTCAATTTTTGGATAGGGACAGCCGGATAGCCGTCATTCAGCATAAAAGCTATTGTTATATGCATAGTTTGATGTGAGGAATGGGAATTGATTGAAATTTTCACCCGCCAATTGCCGGCTGGCCTGATTTTAAGGTTTGAGAATCTTGACAACGATTTTGCATACCGACAAAAATAGCATCAAGCAAAAATATCACTTATTTTTCCAATTTTCGACTTGTAGAACGATCAAGTATACTATTCTTTGGATTCTAAGATTTTTTTCAAGTGATTATTTTCAAAGTTGGGAAAAATGAAAAATTATTCTAAGTCCCCATTCGTAGTTCTTTTTGATTCGTATTGCTTCGGCGCAAAGTAGGTAGGGACACTTATGGCTTTCTCAATTTTTGGATAGGGACAGCCGGATAGCCGTCATTCAGCATAAAAGCTATTGTTATATGCATAGTTTGATGTGAGGAATGGGAATTGATTGAAATTTTCACCCGCCAATTGCCGGCTGGCCTGATTTTAAGGTTTGAGAATCTTGACAACGATTTTGCATACCGACAAAAATAGCATCAAGCAAAAATATCACTTATTTTTCCAATTTTCGACTTGTAGAACGATCAAGTATACTATTCTTTGGATTCTAAGATTTTTTTCAAGTGATTATTTTCAAAGTTGGGAAAAATGAAAAATTATTCTAAGTCCCCATTCGTAGTTCTTTTTGATTCGTATTGCTTCGGCGCAAAGTAGGTAGGGACACTTATGGATTTCTCAATTTTTGGATAGGGACAGCCGGATAGCCGTCATTCAGCATAAAAGCTATTGTTATATGCATAGTTTGATGTGAGGAATGGGAATTGATTGAAATTTTCACCCGCCAATTGCCGGCTGGCCTGATTTTAAGGTTTGAGAATCTTGACAACGATTTTGCATACCGACAAAAATAGCATCAAGCAAAAATATCACTTATTTTTCCAATTTTCGACTTGTAGAACGATCAAGTATACTATTCTTTGGATTCTAAGATTTTTTTCAAGTGATTATTTTCAAAGTTGGGAAAAATGAAAAATTATTCTAAGTCCCCATTCGTAGTTCTTTTTGATTCGTATTGCTTCGGCGCAAAGTAGGTAGGGACACTTATGGCTTTCTCAATTTTTGGATAGGGACAGCCGGATAGCCGTCATTCAGCATAAAAGCTATTGTTATATGCATAGTTTGATGTGAGGAATGGGAATTGATTGAAATTTTCACCCGCCACTTGCCGGCTGGCCTGAT
>NW_026974033.1:0-2500 GCF_034640455.1 Diachasmimorpha longicaudata | reverse complement strand
AAAAAAATGAGTGAAAAAGTAATAATATTATATCCTTTTACACACGAAATATCAAACGCCGTAGCGCGTACCACATAGAGAGTCATTCTGTCTTCGACTTGGACTCGTGGCAATGCTGTGCTATACTATAAGCGAAGTATACTTGGGTATGGGAAGCGAAGCCATTGCCCGACCTAGTATAAAACACGTGCATCAAGAGTCCCGCGTACTTGTACCTGTAGGTCCACTTCGACCGCCTGAACATAGAATATATTGCCCGTTCCATGATTACATTGTCAACCTTTATATGAATAAATATTGAATAATAAATTAATTATATATAAAAGGGAATTTATCATAATTGTGTGCATTCAATTATATACAAATATATATTTTTTTTTAATTAAAAATCCTGTGATGCTATTTTTGCATACCAACAAAAATAGCATCAACATTTAAGTCATCATTAAAAATTAATAATATCGGTTACTTGATAATTTATACATCAGTTATACAGGTTTTATTTTAATTTTGTACATTTAAATATATGAATATATATTTTTTTCAATTAAAAATTCTGTGATGCTATTTTTGCATACCAACAAAAATAGCATCAACGTTTCAAGTCATCATTAAAAATTAATAATATCGGTTACTTGATAAATTATAAATTAGTTACATAGAATTTATTGTTATTTTAGGCATTCAATTATATATGAATATATATTTTTTTCAATGAAAAATTCTGTGATGCTATTTTTGCATACCAACAAAAATAGCATCAACGTTCCAAGACATCATTGAAAATTAATAATATCGGTTACTTGATAAAATATAAATTAGTTGTATAGAATTTAGTTTAATTTTATGCATTCAATTATATCTGAATATATATTTTTTTCAATTAAAAATTCTGTGATGCTATTTTTGCATACCAACAAAAATAGCATCAACGTTCCAAGACATCATTGAAAATTAATAATATCGGTTACTTGATAAACTATAAAATAGTTGTATAGAATTTAGTTTAATTTTATGGATTCAATTATATATGAATATATATTTTTTTTAATTAAAAATTCTGTGATGCTATTTTTGCATACCAACAAAAATAGGATCAACGTTCCAAGACACCATTGAAAAGTAATAATATCGGTTACTTGATAAAATATAAATTAGTTGTATAGAATTTAGTTTAATTTTATGCATTCAATTATATATGAATATAATTTTTTTCAATTAAAAATCCTGTGATGCTATTTTTGCATACCAACAAAAATAGCATCAACATTTAAGTCATCTTTAAAAATTAATAATATCGGTTACTTGATAATTTATACATCAGTTATACAGGTTTTATTTTAATTTTGTACATTTAAATATATGAATATATATTTTTTTCAATTAAAAATTCTGTGATGCTATTTTTGCATACCAACAAAAATAGGATCAACGTTCCAAGACATCATTGAAAATTAATAATATCGGTTACTTGATAAATTATAAATTAGTTACATAGAATTTATTTTTATTTTAGGCATTCAATTATATATGAATATATATTTTTTTCAATGAAAAATTCTGTGATGCTATTTTTGCATACCAACAAAAATAGCATCAACGTTCCAAGACATCATTGAAAATTAATAATATCGGTTACTTGATAAAATATAAATTAGTTGTATAGAATTTAGTTTAATTTTATGCATTCAATTATATCTGAATATATATTTTTTTCAATTAAAAATTCTGTGATGCTATTTTTGCATACCAACAAAAATAGCATCAACGTTCCAAGACATCATTGAAAATTAATAATATCGGTTACTTGATAAACTATAAAATAGTTGTATAGAATTTAGTTTAATTTTATGGATTCAATTATATATGAATATATATTTTTTTTAATTAAAAATTCTGTGATGCTATTTTTGCATACCAACAAAAATAGGATCAACGTTCCAAGACACCATTGAAAATTAATAATGTCGGTTACTTGATAAAATATAAATTAGTTGTATAGAATTTAGTTTAATTTTATGCATTCAATTATATATGAATATAATTTTTTTCAATTAAAAATTCTGTGATGCTATTTTTGCATACCAACAAAAATAGCATCAACGTTCCAAGACATCATTGAAAATTAATAATATTGGTTACTTGATAAAATATAAATTAGTTGTATAGAATTTAGTTTAATTTTATGCATTCAATTATATCTGAATATATATTTTTTTCAATTAAAAATTCTGTGATGCTATTTTTGCATACCAACAAAAATAGCATCAACGTTCCAAGACATCATTGAAAATTAATAATATCGGTTACTTGATAAACTATAAAATAGTTGTATAGAATTTAGTTTAATTTTATGGATTCAATTATATATGAATATATATTTTTTTTAATTAAAAATTCTGTGATGCTATTTTTGCATACCAACAAAAATAGGATCAACGTTCCAAGACACCATTGAAAATTAATAATGTCGGTTACTTGATAAATATCACACGTGAGT
>NW_026974032.1:20000-21838 GCF_034640455.1 Diachasmimorpha longicaudata | reverse complement strand
TCACGTGTGATATGAATGCATAAAATTAAACTAAATTCTATATAACTAATTTGTAATTTACCAAGTAACCGATATTATTAATTTTTATTGATGACTTGAAACGTTGATCTTATTTTTGTTGGTATGCAAAAATAGCATCACAGAATTTTTAATTAAAAAAAATATATATTCATATATAATTGAATGCATAAAATTAAACTAAATTCTATACAACTATTTTATAGTTTATCAAGTAACCGATATTATTAATTTTCAATGATGTCTTGGAACGTTGATGCTATTTTTGTTGGTATGCAAAAATAGCATCACAGAATTTTTAATTAAAAAAAATATATCTTCATATATAATTGAATGCATAAAATTAAACTAAATTCTATACAACTATTTTATAGTTTATCAAGTAACCGATATTATTAATTTTCAATGATGTCTTGGAACGTTGATGCTATTTTTGTTGGTATGCAAAAATAGCATCACAGAATTTTTAATTGAAAAAAATTATATTCATATATAATTGAATGCATAAAATTAAACTAAATTCTATACAACTATTTTATAGTTTATCAAGTAACCGATATTATTAATTTTCAATGATGTCTTGGAACGTTGATGCTATTTTTGTTGGTATGCAAAAATAGCATCACAGAATTTTTAATTAAAAAAAATATATATTCATATATAATTGAATGCATAAAATTAAACTAAATTCTATACAACTATTTTATAGTTTATCAAGTAACCGATATTATTAATTTTCAATGATGTCTTGGAACGTTGATGCTATTTTTGTTGGTATGCAAAAATAGCATCACAGAATTTTTAATTGAAAAAAATTATATTCATATATAATTGAATGCATAAAATTAAACTAAATTCTATATAACTAATTTATAATTTACCAAGTAACCGATATTATTAATTTTTATTGATGACTTGAAACGTTGATCCTATTTTTGTTGGTATGCAAAAATAGCATCACAGAATTTTTAATTAAAAAAAATATATATTCATATATAATTGAATCCATAAAATTAAACTAAATTCTATACAACTATTTTATAGTTTATCAAGTAACCGATATTATTAATTTTCAATGATGTCTTGGAACGTTGATGCTATTTTTGTTGGTATGCAAAAATAGCATCACAGAATTTTTAATTGAAAAAAATTATATTCATATATAATTGAATGCATAAAATTAAACTAAATTCTATATAACTAATTTATAATTTATCAGGTAACCGATATTATTAATTTTTAGTGATGACTTGAAAAGTTGATGCTATTTTTGTTGGTATGCAAAAATAGCATCACAGAATTTTTAATTGAAAAAAATATATATTCAGATATAATTGAATGCATAAAATTAAACTAAATTCTATACAACTAATTTATATTTTATCAAGTAACCGATATTATTAATTTTCAATGATGTCTTGGAACGTTGATGCTATTTTTGTTGGTATGCAAAAATAGCATCACAGAATTTTTAATTGAAAAAAATATATATTCAGATATAATTGAATGCATAAAATTAAACTAAATTCTATACAACTAATTTATATTTTATCAAGTAACCGATATTATTAATTTTCAGTGGTGTCTTGGAACGTTGATCCTATTTTTGTTGGTATGCAAAAATAGCATCACAGAATTTTTCATTGAAAAAAATATATATTCATATATAATTGAATGCCTAAAATAAAAATAAATTCTATGCAACTAATTTATATTTTATCAAGTAACCGATATTATTAATTTTCAATGATGTCTTGGAACGTTGATCCTATTTTTGTTGGTATGCAAAAATAGCATCACAGAATTTTTCATTGAAAAAA
>NW_026974032.1:10000-12500 GCF_034640455.1 Diachasmimorpha longicaudata | reverse complement strand
GAAATTCAAAAAAGCGCGGGTAAACGGCGGGAGTAACTATGACTCTCTTAAGGTAGCCAAATGCCTCGTCATCTAATTAGTGACGCGCATGAATGGATTAACGACGATTCTCGCTGTCCCTACCTACTGCCCGCAGGGGGTGTAATGGCGGATAAAACCGCCCTTACACACGGGGTGTGACGACCCCGCGGTCCCTGAGTCGAACTTGGTGTAAGGATTGGGATCCCCCTTTTGGGGGGTCTCAATAATTACACCTAGGGGGGTTGCGGGTGCAGGGTGAGTCCCTGTACCCATGGGGGGTTTCGGAGGGTGGGGGTCGCGAATTGGGTCGCGAGGGAGGGCGAAATCGCCCGGTGGAGGGGTGGTTCCACGTGGTGGAGGGGTGGGTCCACGTGGTGGAGGGGTGGGTCCACGTGGTGGAGGGCGAAATCGACGGGTGGAGGGGCGCGAGACCTACTTACTGGGGGGTTCGGAGGGGGAGGGTCGCGGATTTGGTCACGGTGGGTGGGCCGGACTTAGGGAGACGCGCGCGAGGGCGAAATCGGCTGGTGGAGGGGTGGTCCCACGGGGTGGAGGGCGGAATCGGTTGGTGGACGGGGAATTCCACGCGCGGGTGGGGGTTCGGGGGGACAGGCTGCTTCGCAGTGCGAAGGGCATGGACACTGCGGTTCTCGCAAGTGGTTCCAGCCACGCGTTAGTAGTCGGAACCTCCCGCAACGGTGGAGGCCGGCGAAAACGCGACGCCACACGTGGGGGTTGGGCCAGGGGGAGTGGGTGGGTATCCCTCGGAAAAGGGACGGTTCGCGGGGTGGTGCGGGGGAGGGGGGACTGGCTGCTTCGCAGTGCGAAGGGCATGGACATTGCGGTTCTCGCAACTAGTTCCAGCCACGCGCTAGTAGTTGGAACCTCCCGCAACGGTGGAGGCCGGCGAAAACGCGACGCCACACGTGGGGCTGGGTCTCAGGGGGAGTGGGTGGGTATCCCTCGGGAAAGGGACGGTTCGCGGGGTGGGTCGTCGGGTGGGATGGGTGGGTTCCCCCTTTCTGTGGGTCTGCTCCCTCTCTGCTCCCCTTTCGAGGGGAGTCGAGGCGGAGCACTCCTTCAGCGCCTCCACCGGGCCCCGATCCGAGCTCCCCAGCTCGGCGGGAACCGGAAGGCCCCCTCCCAGGGACGGTGCTCAGCGTCCCGAGCTACCCAGCTCGGTGCCGCGGGGAACCGCCCCATCTAACCCTTAATCCTCTTATTCATTCTTTTTCTTTTACTTTTCAGCCTTTCAGCTATTGCCTTTCGGCACGGCCGGCGACCGTCTCGTCCACTTCTAACCATGGCAGAGCATCTATTGAAAACAATTCCGGAGTCTAAGCTGCCCCCAATCGGATCTCCGGGGGGGCACAATGATGCGTCCGTCGTGCGGCGAAGTCTGCGCATCGCTTCCCAGCATGCCAGAGGAACAACACCAGCAGCGACTACATCGAGGGACCCAAGGAGGGTGGTGCCCTCAAGGGTTCGTAGTCGCCCGCCGTGCGCCGGGGTACTGCCCTCCCGACGAGGGAAAGGTTCCAGCCTTCGTGCTGTCCACGAGGACGTCGCAGAGGACGAAGGAGTGACTGCGCATCCGAGCCAGCCAACGCCGGGATCTTCAAGATCATCAACCGGTGAGTCCACTCATTTATTAGGTAGGGTTCGCGAGTGCCAAGTTAGTCTAAGTAGGATCGATAGTCATCGCGTCGCGACCGGAGGCTCACCGGTACCCCCCGTTCCAATAGGTCATCCTCCCCGGACCCCTGCGATCGAGGGACCGGGCGCGCAACGCGACGTTAGAATACTGCAATTGAACATGTCCCGCTCAATTGCAGTAACCGGGGAGGTCTTCCAGTTAATTCGCAAAGAGCGTCTGGACATATTGTTGCTCCAAGAGCCGTATGCCATTCGTGAGGCGAACACCTGGGCCATCCGCGGCCTAGGAGTCGGAATGCGTATTGCCGCGAGCTCAACGGAGCGACCGTGGGCGGCCGTCGTTGCGTGCAACTCCATCGTGGAGATTGCTTACGTGTCCCAATTAAGTAATGCACATTGCGTTTGTGCTGAAGCCCGCGTCCCCGGTGGATCCTTCTTCGTCGTCTCCAGTTATTTTCAATACTCGGACGACATAGAAATCCACCTGAGGCAGCTTGAAAAGGTTCTCAGCTGTCTCAGGGGTCGCCGCGTTCTGGTGGCGGCCGATTCGAACGCCCAACACTCCCTTTGGAGCCCCAGGACCACTGACCGTGGTGTCCTCCTGGGTGAGCTCATAGAGTCTTTCGGTCTCCGCGTCGCGAATGATGCTAGGCAGGGCCCAACCTTCAGGAGTGCCGCAGGTACGTCGTTCATCGACGTCACACTGGCCACCCCTGGCATGTATAAATTCATACGTGCATGGAGGTTGGAGGACGAGTGGTCCACCGGTGACCACACGTCGGTTTTCTTTCGTTTAGCAATCCGCAGTTCCTCACAGCGCGTC
>NW_026974032.1:0-2500 GCF_034640455.1 Diachasmimorpha longicaudata | reverse complement strand
TTTGTCGGTATGCAAAATCGTTGTCAAGATTCTCAAACCTTAAAATCAGGCCAGCCGGCAATTGGCGGGTGAAAATTTCAATCAATTCCCATTCCTCACATCAAACTATGCATATAACAATAGCTTTTATGCTGAATGACGGCTATCCGGCTGTCCCTATCCAAAAATTGAGAAAGCCATAAGTGTCCCTACCTACTTTGCGCCGAAGCAATACGAATCAAAAAGAACTACGAATGGGGACTTAGAATAATTTTTCATTTTTCCCAACTTTGAAAATAATCACTTGAAAAAAATCTTAGAATCCAAAGAATAGTATACTTGATCGTTCTACAAGTCGAAAATTGGAAAAATAAGTGATATTTTTGCTTGATGCTATTTTTGTCGGTATGCAAAATCGTTGTCAAGATTCTCAAACCTTAAAATCAGGCCAGCCGGCAATTGGCGGGTGAAAATTTCAATCAATTCCCATTCCTCACATCAAACTATGCATATAACAATAGCTTTTATGCTGAATGACGGCTATCCGGCTGTCCCTATCCAAAAATTGAGAAAGCCATAAGTGTCCCTACCTACTTTGCGCCGAAGCAATACGAATCAAAAAGAACTACGAATGGGGACTTAGAATAATTTTTCATTTTTCCCAACTTTGAAAATAATCACTTGAAAAAAATCTTAGAATCCAAAGAATAGTATACTTGATCGTTCTACAAGTCGAAAATTGGAAAAATAAGTGATATTTTTGCTTGATGCTATTTTTGTCGGTATGCAAAATCGTTGTCAAGATTCTCAAACCTTAAAATCAGGCCAGCCGGCAATTGGCGGGTGAAAATTTCAATCAATTCCCATTCCTCACATCAAACTATGCATATAACAATAGCTTTTATGCTGAATGACGGCTATCCGGCTGTCCCTATCCAAAAATTGAGAAATCCATAAGTGTCCCTACCTACTTTGCGCCGAAGCAATACGAATCAAAAAGAACTACGAATGGGGACTTAGAATAATTTTTCATTTTTCCCAACTTTGAAAATAATCACTTGAAAAAAATCTTAGAATCCAAAGAATAGTATACTTGATCGTTCTACAAGTCGAAAATTGGAAAAATAAGTGATATTTTCGCTTGATGCTATTTTTGTCGGTATGCAAAATCGTTGTCAAGATTCTCAAACCTTAAAATCAGGCCAGCCGGCAATTGGCGGGTGAAAATTTCAATCAATTCCCATTCCTCACATCAAACTATGCATATAACAATAGCTTTTATGCTGAATGACGGCTATCCGGCTGTCCCTATCCAAAAATTGAGAAAGCCATAAGTGTCCCTACCTACTTTGCGCCGAAGCAATACGAATCAAAAAGAACTACGAATGGGGACTTAGAATAATTTTTCATTTTTCCCAACTTTGAAAATAATCACTTGAAAAAAATCTTAGAATCCAAAGAATAGTACACTTGATCGTTCTACAAGTCGAAAATTGGAAAAATAAGTGATATTTTTGCTTGATGCTATTTTTGTCGGTATGCAAAATCGTTGTCAAGATTCTCAAACCTTAAAATCAGGCCAGCCGGCAATTGGCGGGTGAAAATTTCAATCAATTCCCATTCCTCACATCAAACTATGCATATAACAATAGCTTTTATGCTGAATGACGGCTATCCGGCTGTCCCTATCCAAAAATTGAGAAATCCATAAGTGTCCCTACCTACTTTGCGCCGAAGCAATACGAATCAAAAAGAACTACGAATGGGGACTTAGAATAATTTTTCATTTTTCCCAACTTTGAAAATAATCACTTGAAAAAAATCTTAGAATCCAAAGAATAGTATACTTGATCGTTCTACAAGTCGAAAATTGGAAAAATAAGTGATATTTTTGCTTGATGCTATTTTTGTCGGTATGCAAAATCGTTGTCAAGATTCTCAAACCTTAAAATCAGGCCAGCCGGCAATTGGCGGGTGAAAATTTCAATCAATTCCCATTCCTCACATCAAACTATGCATATAACAATAGCTTTTATGCTGAATGACGGCTATCCGGCTGTCCCTATCCAAAAATTGAGAAAGCCATAAGTGTCCCTACCTACTTTGCGCCGAAGCAATACGAATCAAAAAGAACTACGAATGGGGACTTAGAATAATTTTTCATTTTTCCCAACTTTGAAAATAATCACTTGAAAAAAATCTTAGAATCCAAAGAATAGTATACTTGATCGTTCTACAAGTCGAAAATTGGAAAAATAAGTGATATTTTTGCTTGATGCTATTTTTGTCGGTATGCAAAATCGTTGTCAAGATTCTCAAACCTTAAAATCAGGCCAGCCGCAAGTGGCGGGTGAAAATTTCAATCAATTCCCATTCCTCACATCAAACTATGCATATAACAATAGCTTTTATGCTGAATGACGGCTATCCGGCTGTCCCTATCCAAAAATTGAGAAATCCATAAGTGTCCCTACCTACTTTGCGCCGAAGCAATACGAATCAAAAGATATCACACGTGAGT
>NW_026974031.1:0-22052 GCF_034640455.1 Diachasmimorpha longicaudata | reverse complement strand
CAAGCATTTCCTTTTCTATAGTTGAGTAATTTCTTTCTGATTTTCCTAATACTCTTGAGATATAGGCAATTGGAAGATCTTTACCAATCTCTCCTTGACTGAGAATTCCGGCAATGCCGTATCCGCAAGCATCTGTCGTGATTACAAACTCCTTGGTGAAATCTGGATATTGCAGTATGGGAGATTTGCACAGCGCGTTCCGTAAATTACTAAAGGCTTTGTTTTCCTCGTCGCCCCATTGAAATTTCTTGTCTTTCATTAGGAGAGAGGTTAAAGGTTTGGCGATTTTTGCATAATTTGGGATGAATCGACGGTAATACCCGGTTAGGCCAAGAAATTGTCTGATATTTTTCTGATTGGTTGGTCTTGGAAAATTTTGGACAGCTGTTAATTTTTTTGGTTCCGGACGTACTCCATCAGATGATATAATGTGTCCCAGATAATTGATCTCTTTCTTTAAAAAGTGACATTTATCCGGTTCGAGTTGCAAACCAGCCTTTCGTAAGCGCTCACTTAAATTTTGAAACTTTCGAACATGCTCTTCAAGAGTCTGAGAATAGATCACTATATCATCCATGTAGACGAATAATTCTTTACCCTGTAATCCAATTAGGACTTTATCCATCATTCTTTGGAATGTTGGGGGTGCGTTTTTGAGACCGAAGGGCATGCGCGTAAACTCATAGTGCTGATAGGGTGTAGAGAATGCGGTTTTATGTGTGTCATTAGGATGAATAGGGATTTGATGGAATCCACTAGCAAGGTCAAAGCTTGAGAAATATTGGGCATTTCCCAACTGGTCTAATATTTCATTAATGTTTGGGAGAGGGTAGGCGTCCCCGATGGTTTTTTCATTGAGAGATCGGTAGTCAATTACCATTCTCCATCTTTTATTTCCTAAGGAATCTTCCTTTTTCGGAACTATCCAAATGGGAGAACTATAGGGCGAATCGGATGGTTTAATTATACCTCTTGCCTCTAATTCTGTACATTGTTTTATAATTTCGTCTTTGTGAATAGGAGGGAATCTATATTGTCGTTTGAATACAGGTACGTCATCTATTGTATTAATTTGATGAAAAATAGCATTTGTAGCACCTAAAGCTTCGCCATTAAGAACAAAAAGGTCTTGGTGTTGGCTAATGAGTTCAGTAATTACAGTATTTTCTGTTTCAGTCAAATGATCGAGATAGAGGAGGTTTTGTATAGATTTTGCACGTTCAGCAGTGAGTTTATCGCTTGAGACTACATTAATGGGAATAGTATCGAGAGGTGGACTTGCGAACCAATTTGGCTTGTGACTTAGATAGTCGAGTTTTTGAATATGAGAATTAGGCTCTTCTTGAAAATTGTTTTCGCGGATCAGTTCGCGCTGTGCATCAGTCTCTCCTCTACATGTTAACCAACTACACTGGCCCATCTTAATCACAGGCGTAGGCAAGGTCAAATCTTGATCACTTTGATTGATAGCTCTGATGTATGCGTTTCCTTGAATATTCAATTCTGGACTTCCAATTATGGAAACCTTGTCTGCAATGTAAATATCCGAGATAAGGCCAACCGTGGGTGAATCTTTGGTTAATTGAACTGTAAATGCACAGGAAGAATTTTTAGGAATTGTTTGATAGTCGTCGTAAGTTATTTCCATCACTACATTATGGAAAGAAAAAGTTTTAGATTCATACGAAAGAGTGGCTCTGAACTCATGGAAAAATTCTGCGCCAATAATTCCGGCCTGAATTATAGGAAGATTGTCGCTCACTACATGAAATTTTATGGAATAGTTATCAATGTTAATTAAAACGGTTCCAAGGGTTTTAATAAAATTGTCAGTAATACCGTGAAGCTCAATAATGTCTTTGTTATTCATTGGGGCGTGAAAATTAAGAGCGCTGATTTTAATTAAATTGACTTCCGCACCACTATCGATCATCATCACCGTTGGTAATTTTAATTGTGATGAGTATAATGTAACGGACGCGATCTTTGTTTTTCCAATTTGCACGTGAGCAATACGAGAATAAGGCTTTAATTCTGTCTGTCCTTTCGAATCGAGAAGTTTTTCTGCAGTAGTCCTCTCACTAGATCCATTGGGTTTTACGGGCGCGGTTAATCTGAGATTTTCAATTGATTTTTCCGTGTCTAATTGTGCTTCTTTTAGATGATGGACATCGCTAGTTTCAATTGATGATGTTTTAGGGTTATTTGATTCCGTATGTGTTCGATTGGGAGGATTTGTAGCTACGGATTCATTAGCGTTAGATAGTTGTTCAGACGCGCGCCGCGCAGTGGTGTTAATGGAACAATCGGAATTTATTTTTGTATTTTCTGTGGAAATTTTAATCTCTGATTCTACTGGGGAAACTATCGCATTAATCGGTTCGTCAGGTATACAATTAATGTTAACGTTCGTCTCTGAATTATTTTTTTCGAATTGATTATTATTAACTGAGTCCTGTACTTTTTTTAACCCCCGGGATTTCTGTCTCAATTCTTCATGATATCCGAGTCCGTACCGCATTAATGATGGTTTTTGTTCCCATAACGCCCTAAGCCCTTCATGTGTTTTGATGGCATTAATTGTTCGTGCTCTTTGATCGACGTATAATTCTTCTATGGTTTTGATCGGGATTTTCGCTAGATCCGCTCCGGAAATATTTATATTACTATTAATTGCGCTTTTCAAAGTGTCCTGAATATTTAATTTAGAACTTCGTAGTGTGCAATCGCGTTTTATTGAGTTCCCGTGGTTGTTCCCGAAGTCGAGGGGAAATTCGGTTGGATTTGATTTTCGCTCGATTGGTTGCACGGGTTTTGAGATAGTGACGGGATTTGATTCGGATTGCTCCCCGTAAACCCGCCAATATTCTGTTCGGGGAGTTGGCCATTTTTTGAATTCATTTCTTTTTGTCTGTTCATGTAAGCTAACTTTCTACAGTTACTCAAGTTATGCCCTGGCGATCGACATAATTCACAAAAAACTCCCGGTATATAGCTTGGTTTATTGCCGTTTTCCTGCCCAAAATTGCTATTACTTGAATAATTTTGAGTACCAGTATTATTAAAGGAACTAAAATTGTTTCGATTTGCAGAAAAGCGATGATTATTCCATGAACCTGGGTTGCTGAAATTCCTGGGATGATTATTGTGATATCTATTTTGAGATATTGCTTTTGAGTTACTAAACCCTTGTGGTGTTTTGCTGAACCCGTTTCGATGTGAAGTTTCGTTGTCCCGTCGATTGAAAACGCGGTTGTCCTCTTGTGGAATGTTTGCATTAACTCCAGAGCTGTGTGAGTTAGTTTGAGTTGTGCCAATAAAATTTTGGGGCTCGTGAAATCGAGTCATGTCGCGTTCGTGGATTTTATACACTTCGATTGTATTTTTAAATGTTTCATCTAGAGTCGTATGGGGTTTAGATAAGCATTGGATACGAAGCGAAGGTGGAAGACCATTCAGAAAGGCTCTAATAGTATCTTTTTCAAGTTTAGTGACATCTTCTACTGTTAAATATTCTCTTTCAAGCGTTTCAGTTTTAATTACATCAGAATAGAGGCTTTTAACGTGGTTAATGTAATCTACAACATGCTCTTGCGATTTCTTGCAAACATTCTCAAGCGCTGCTTTCAATTCATTTGCAGTTTTATAAGGATCAAAAAAGTTGCGTAAATTAGTTTCAAGTTCCAGAGGTGTTTGATATTCCAAATTTTCTAAGGTTATTCGTGCACGTCCTTTAAATTTCTGACGAACAAGTGCTAAAAACATGGGAACGGTAGACTGGTCGAGCATAGAGCATGCACGATTGCAAGCTCTCATAAATTGTGTAACTGTTATATTGTAACCGTCAAAAGAAGGTATATACGAGAGTGCATCTTTAACTGTGATTCTACTCGGAATGTAGTGCGCATTGATAGGTGTATTGCTGGGTTGTGATTGTGCAGTTTTATTTTTCAATAAATCTATGTCATTCTTAAGGGTAGCCATCTCATCCAGAATTACGTTAGTTGCCAAATAATTTTGATTTGAAATATTGGGTCGTTCAAAGTCTCCTTCCGACGGAGAATTACTAGTCTGCGTTTGACATTCTTTCAATTGTTTTACTGAAGCTTGTAGGTCTTTAATTATTTGGGCCTGTTCTTCGATTAATTTCAATCTTTCCAAGAGTTGTTGATTAAGCTCGCGGGCTTCTTCTAATTGCTCTGGTATCTCACCCACATTCGTTTCGTAATTATCCATTTTGATTGATGCAAGTATTGATATCTATATATATAAATTTTGTTAATGTATTTCAAAAATCAAAAAAAAAACAATGAATCTGTATGAATATATATATGGTAACGAGTTGAATTAATCGATTAATTTTTGAGATTTACTTTTTTTCTTTCAGAACAAAAAAAAACTCGAGTAAAATAAAATGAAGGATGAAACGAAAAACGAACATTGGTCAGTATATCGTATCTTCTAGGATGATAGGCGTTAAAAGTGCTAAAATTCATTAGATTAAAATTACGTGTGCGACCAGCCAACTAATGCAATAAAAAAAAACGAAAAAGTGACTGAGAAAAACCCCACACTTAGCACCATTTTTGTTACGTATTTCCGGTGAATTTGGTGTTATTAAAAGAAATAAAATCTCAGTTGGTGTCATTGTTTCAATATTGTCCTTCCGTTTTTGATCTTAGTAATTTAGGGAAGCCGAAATAACAATTTTTAACCGTCGAGCGGTAGCCGATTAAAATTTGACTTGCCGATTTTAAGAAGGACATGCTAGATTGATTTATTTTAACGTTGAGAATTTACCGAAAACCGTAAATAGTGGTTAAACTTTCCTTTTTTGGAATATCAAACGACATCCGGGTAGAAAGAATAAATGTTTTCCTCACGTTACTCACTTTCGTTGTTTCTTTTATAATTAGTCCTTTGGGTCGCTGTCTGGACGGCTGCTTGGCTGGATGGATGATACGTTTTCTGTAGTCTTTTTGAATAAAGTTTTTTTTTTGATTTCACTTATTGACGTTTTCTTTTCTGGATTTCCGAGAGAAACAAAATTAATAAATATATATATATCGAACGAAAACTGTATTTTTAATCGTTGGTTCACTTCACTAAGAGTGCGGTTTGTTTTTAGATTACATTATTTAATTGTTAAATTCTCGTGGGGTTCGCAAGAGACCGTTCGTAAACGAGCATCTTGGGTCGCCTCGGCAAAATTTATCAATTAATTTTACTGAAGATTTGGAATGAAAGAGTTAATTGTTAAATTCTCGTGGGGTTCGCAAGAGACCGTTCGTAAACGAGCATCTTGGGTCGCCTCGGCAAAATTTATCAATTAATTCTATAAAAAATTATGCAATGAAAGATTCAATTGTTAAATTCTCGTGGGGTTCGCAAGGCACCGTTATTTAAACGAGCGTCTTGGGTCGCCTCGGCAAAATTTATCAATTAATTCTATTCAAGAGTGATTTTTCACGTAAGTCAACCGATAAATTCTCGTGGGGTTCGCAAGCCACCGTTCTTAAACGAGCGTCTTGGGTCGCCTCGGCAAAATTTCTCGGTATGATTTGTGTGATGGGGAAGTTAACACTTTTTCACAACACTTGGTATCACTTCTTTTTTATTCACCACAAATTCTTTACTTGTTTGAGACTTGACATGTTTAAATTTAATAATTAAAGTGAATGGTGGCTTTAGAAAAATATTTCATGTAAATGAATCTTATGTCGAAAAATGCGAAAGGTAAAATAATTGTGAGTTCAACAGTGCAGACAGCAAAATTATCATAAATTCAACGGTGCAGAAGGCCAAATTATTCTAAGTTCAAGAGTGCAGAAGGCCAAATTATTCTAAGTTCAAGAGTGCAGAAGGCAAAATTATTCTAAGTTCATAACTCACGAAATTTTTCCAAGTCCACAACTCACGAAATATTTTCTAAGTCCAAAAATAATTTGGAACTTAGTCGATTTAATGTTCCCGGAGCTCTTCGGAGAGATGACTGCTGCTGGCTGATGTTGAAGTTGAACTGCCGTTTCTCTGCGGCACTGAGACTACTCTGACCGATTATTCACCGCGTCGATCGTTGGCGCACGCTATCCAGTAGTAGGGATGGTGGGGATGCTTCGTTTAACGTGCAACTCCACTTGACTGAGAGTAGGGATGGCGCGTGATGCGTATTCATATGTTCTGTGTGTAGTCTCATCTAATGCTGTGACATTCTCTTATGCCTTATTACATTTTTCATTTTTACATTTTTAATTCTTAAAAATTATTTCTGATATTTTGACAATGATTTTTCTGTTTTAAAATTAATTTTTGAACGTGATTTTCACTATAGCTTAAATGGATCCTTTTGGCATCCTCATGGTACTACTATAAGCAATTTTTGTCTATTGACATTGTCTCTTGACAAATTTGACAAAATTCGTTTTTGACCCTATTTTTGGTCTAGAAATACGATTCTAGTATTAAAACTTTTTTGACAATTTTTTATAACATTTCAATTGTTAATAACAATAGTATTTTTCAGTAATCAGGAACAATTATTCATCCATTCAAATGTCCACATTTTATAGCATTTTTCCATAAATTTTCATTTTCTTAACTATACAACTTTCGGAGATATTGACTTGACCTTGAAAAATGTTTATTAACTTTTAATGGCGTTGTTTATAACGTGAAAAATCTAATCAATGGCTCAGTCGTTAGAGGATTCAGTGGACTATTTTTATGGATTTTTCGGTAGCAATTCGTTCATTAATTTCGTGGTTATTAACATTTACAATTAAGATCGCTAATTTATCAAAATTGACATGTTTAAATTGTTGAGTTTTGTTTAATTTTCTTTCATATTCTTGTTCTTGTTATTTAAATGCACTAATTTCGCCAATTTTAGATTTTTTAGGGGTAATTCTTAATGACATGTCAATAGACATTCAGTTTTGTCTATTGACTTTTACAATTTTTTATTACATATTTTTGTAGTTCACAATTTATGCCGTAGTTTCTATATGGGATGTTTTTGCATATGTCCCATAGGGAAAGCGCTATCAATTCTCGAACTTTATTTGCATACACCGATACAAGGATTTGAGTGTGTGTGTATAGTGTGAATTATTTAAAAATCAATATCTTCACTGTTTATGAAGATTAAGAAAAGATTTTTTTTGTTACATATCAAGGATCTACTGAACTTCCTTTTACGATTTTTCTGAATTGTTTACAGGATTTTTCATGTACGTTTTGTTTACAACAATTATATTTGTTAATAATTTTTATCATTTTTATGAATGGAATAAATAGTTTTCAATATATGGAGTCCTTTTTTGTCTGGAAACCATTTCTCTATCGTCAATAATGCGGACGCTAGAATTTTCCAAAGTTTTTGTGGACACACCGATACATGGGTTTGTATGTGTGGGTGTGTGTAAAAGTTTAAAAATGAATATCTTCACTATTTATGAAGATTAAGAAGAGATTTTTGAAATACATATTTAGGATCTACAGAACTTCCTTTTACGATTTTTGTGAATTGTTCGTAGAATATTTCATGTATATTTTGTTTACAACAATTATATTTGTTAATAAATTTTATTATTTTTATGAGTGAAATAAATAGTTTTCAGAATATGGAGTCCCTTTTGTATGGAAACCATTTCTCCATCATCAATAATGCGTACGCTAGAATTTTCCAAAGTTTTGTGGACACACGGATACATGGGCTTGTATGTGTCTGTATGAAACTTCAAAAATAAATATCTCAACTGTTTATGAAGATTAAGAAAAGATTTTTGGTGGGTGCTTACCCCGGTGATCGTTCTTTCTTTTCCACTGATTTGCATTTTGTTGTTATAAATGTTTGTTAATTGTTTATTAACAAATTCTATTTTTTCATAACTTTTCATGGCCATTGTCTTATGGAATATTTAGTTTACGTTATTTCTTGACTTTTCATGCATCCTTTTTGATGCAACAGTCGAATTTATCTATTTTTCTGAATTATGATTTCTCTTTTGTATTTAAATTATTCGTTTTTCTTTTCATTTATTTCAATCGGAGTCATATCATTCTTAGATTGACTCGTATCAATATATACGTGGAAATTTCCAAGATTTCGTCATTTTTGAGAGGGTGCGTTACTCGTCCTCGCGGTTTAACCCTGTTCTAACGTCCCAAAGCTGAGTTTCTTTTAATCATTGGTATGTGGGCTCCTGTATGGTCCCGAATTATTTTTATTTTAAGTAATCATTTATTTATTCTGTGCAATGATTGTATTAAAGGTCATCGGCTTGCGACGTCAGAGGGAGAAATACTGTTCCGTCCTCCGTCAATGTTTCTATCTTTTCATTTCTTTATTTTTATTTATATATAGAATCCTTTTGGTCATTCATCTAAGAATGTTTCGTTACATGACCTCTGGTTGATATATATGATCAGTTATTTATAGCGGTATTTATACTTTGCAATTGCTTCTATTTTTCAGAATTATGATTTCTCTTTTGTATTTCATTCTTCGTTTGTCTTTTCATTTATTTCAATCGGAGTCACATCATTCTTAGATTGACTCGTATCAATATATACGTGGAAATTTCCAAGATTTCGTCATTTTTGAGAGGGTGCGTTACTCGTCCTCGCGGTTTAACCCTGTTCTAACGTCGCAAAGCTGAGTTTCTTTTTAATCATTGGTATGTGGGCTCCTTCATGGTCCCGAATTATTTTTATTTTAAGTAATCATTTATTTATTCTGTGCAATGATTGTATTAAAGGTCATCGGCTTGCGACGTCAGAGGGAGAAATACTGTTCCGTCCTCCGTCAATGTTTCTATCTTTTCATTTCTTTATTCTTATTTATATATAGAATCCTTTTGGTCATTCATCTAAGAATGTTTTGTTACATGACCTCTGGTTGAAATATATGATCAGTAATTTATAGCGGTATTTAGTATTTATATTTGATTGATTTCATCCTTTATATTTTGCAATTGCTTCAAGGGGATATCATTCATAGAAAACGTATGTGAATACGTAACAGTTGCATCAGTTTCCTTGGCTATTCGGCGTGCTGAAACCGAATATGATGCCAGATTTTGTCTAGGTGCAGCCAAAAAAAAGTGATTCCCACGATGTCGTAAACACGCATATGTATAATCGACTTTTTCTCGAAGACAAATCGTTCAAACGCAAACTTGGCGCATTGCACTGGTGTAGTGTTACGTATTTCCGGTGAATTTGGTGTTATTAGAAGAAATAAAATCTCAGTTGGTGTCATTGTTTCAATATTGTCCTTCCGTTTTTGATTTTAGTAATTTAGGGAAGCCGAAATAACAATTTTTAACCGTCGAGCGGTAGCCGATTAAAATTTGACTTGCCGATTTTAAGAAGGACATGCTAGATTGATTTATTTTAACGTTGAGAATTTACCGAAAACCGTAAATAGTGGTTAAACTTTCCCTTTTTGGAATATCAAACGACATCCGGGTAGAAAGAATAAATGTTTTCCTCATGTTACTCACTTTCGTTATTTCTTTTATAATTAGTCCTTTGGGTCGCTGTCTGGACGGCTGCTTGGCTGGATGGATGATACGTTTTCCGTAGTCTTTTTGAATAAAGTTTTTTTTTGATTTCACTTATTGACGTTTTCTTTTCTGGATTTCTGAGAGAAACAAAATTAATAAATATATATCGAACGAAAACTGTATTTTTAATCGTTGGTTCACTTCACTAAGAGAGTGCGGTTTTTTTTTAGATTACATTATTTAATTGTTAAATTCTCGTGGGGTTCGCAAGAGACCGTTCGTAAACGAGCATCTTGGGTCGCCTCGGCAAAATTTATCAATTAATTTTACTGAAGATTTGGAATGAAAGAGTTAATTGTTAAATTCTCGTGGGGTTCGCAAGAGACCGTTCGTAAACGAGCATCTTGGGTCGCCTCGGCAAAATTTATCAATTAATTCTATAAAAAATTATGCAATGAAAGATTCAATTGTTAAATTCTCGTGGGGTTCGCAAGGCACCGTTATTTAAACGAGCGTCTTGGGTCGCCTCGGCAAAATTTATCAATTAATTCTATTCAAGAGTGATTTTTCACGTAAGTCAACCGATAAATTCTCGTGGGGTTCGCAAGCCACCGTTCTTAAACGAGCGTCTTGGGTCGCCTCGGCAAAATTTCTCGGTATGATTTGTGTGATGGGGAAGTTAACACTTTTTCACAACACTTGGTATCACTTCTTTTTTATTCACCACAAATTCTTTACTTGTTTGAGACTTGACATGTTTAAATTTAATAATTAAAGTGAATGGTGGCTTTAGAAAAATATTTCATGTAAATGAATCTTATGTCGAAAAATGCGAAAGGTAAAATAATTGTGAGTTCAACAGTGCAGACAGCAAAATTATCATAAATTCAACGGTGCAGAAGGCCAAATTATTCTAAGTTCAAGAGTGCAGAAGGCCAAATTATTCTAAGTTCAAGAGTGCAGAAGGCAAAATTATTCTAAGTTCATAACTCACGAAATTTTTCCAAGTCCACAACTCACGAAATATTTTCTAAGTCCAAAAATAATTTGGAACTTAGTCGATTTAATGTTCCCGGAGCTCTTCGGAGAGATGACTGCTGCTGGCTGATGTTGAAGTTGAACTGCCGTTTCTCTGCGGCACTGAGACTACTCTGACCGATTATTCACCGCGTCGATCGTTGGCGCACGCTATCCAGTAGTAGGGATGGTGGGGATGCTTCGTTTAACGTGCAACTCCACTTGACTGAGAGTAGGGATGGCGCGTGATGCGTATTCATATGTTCTGTGTGTAGTCTCATCTAATGCTGTGACATTCTCTTATGCCTTATTACATTTTTCATTTTTACATTTTTAATTCTTAAAAATTATTTCTGATATTTTGACAATGATTTTTCTGTTTTAAAATTAATTTTTGAACGTGATTTTCACTATAGCTTAAATGGATCCTTTTGGCATCCTCATGGTACTACTATAAGCAATTTTTGTCTATTGACATTGTCTCTTGACAAATTTGACAAAATTCGTTTTTGACCCTATTTTTGGTCTAGAAATACGATTCTAGTATTAAAACTTTTTTGACAATTTTTTATAACATTTCAATTGTTAATAACAATAGTATTTTTCAGTAATCAGGAACAATTATTCATCCATTCAAATGTCCACATTTTATAGCATTTTTCCATAAATTTTCATTTTCTTAACTATACAACTTTCGGAGATATTGACTTGACCTTGAAAAATGTTTATTAACTTTTAATGGCGTTGTTTATAACGTGAAAAATCTAATCAATGGCTCAGTCGTTAGAGGATTCAGTGGACTATTTTTATGGATTTTTCGGTAGCAATTCGTTCATTAATTTCGTGGTTATTAACATTTACAATTAAGATCGCTAATTTATCAAAATTGACATGTTTAAATTGTTGAGTTTTGTTTAATTTTCTTTCATATTCTTGTTCTTGTTATTTAAATGCACTAATTTCGCCAATTTTAGATTTTTTAGGGGTAATTCTTAATGACATGTCAATAGACATTCAGTTTTGTCTATTGACTTTTACAATTTTTTATTACATATTTTTGTAGTTCACAATTTATGCCGTAGTTTCTATATGGGATGTTTTTGCATATGTCCCATAGGGAAAGCGCTATCAATTCTCGAACTTTATTTGCATACACCGATACAAGGATTTGAGTGTGTGTGTATAGTGTGAATTATTTAAAAATCAATATCTTCACTGTTTATGAAGATTAAGAAAAGATTTTTTTTGTTACATATCAAGGATCTACTGAACTTCCTTTTACGATTTTTCTGAATTGTTTACAGGATTTTTCATGTACGTTTTGTTTACAACAATTATATTTGTTAATAATTTTTATCATTTTTATGAATGGAATAAATAGTTTTCAATATATGGAGTCCTTTTTTGTCTGGAAACCATTTCTCTATCGTCAATAATGCGGACGCTAGAATTTTCCAAAGTTTTTGTGGACACACCGATACATGGGTTTGTATGTGTGGGTGTGTGTAAAAGTTTAAAAATGAATATCTTCACTATTTATGAAGATTAAGAAGAGATTTTTGAAATACATATTTAGGATCTACAGAACTTCCTTTTACGATTTTTGTGAATTGTTCGTAGAATATTTCATGTATATTTTGTTTACAACAATTATATTTGTTAATAAATTTTATTATTTTTATGAGTGAAATAAATAGTTTTCAGAATATGGAGTCCCTTTTGTATGGAAACCATTTCTCCATCATCAATAATGCGTACGCTAGAATTTTCCAAAGTTTTGTGGACACACGGATACATGGGCTTGTATGTGTCTGTATGAAACTTCAAAAATAAATATCTCAACTGTTTATGAAGATTAAGAAAAGATTTTTGGTGGGTGCTTACCCCGGTGATCGTTCTTTCTTTTCCACTGATTTGCATTTTGTTGTTATAAATGTTTGTTAATTGTTTATTAACAAATTCTATTTTTTCATAACTTTTCATGGCCATTGTCTTATGGAATATTTAGTTTACGTTATTTCTTGACTTTTCATGCATCCTTTTTGATGCAACAGTCGAATTTATCTATTTTTCTGAATTATGATTTCTCTTTTGTATTTAAATTATTCGTTTTTCTTTTCATTTATTTCAATCGGAGTCATATCATTCTTAGATTGACTCGTATCAATATATACGTGGAAATTTCCAAGATTTCGTCATTTTTGAGAGGGTGCGTTACTCGTCCTCGCGGTTTAACCCTGTTCTAACGTCCCAAAGCTGAGTTTCTTTTAATCATTGGTATGTGGGCTCCTGTATGGTCCCGAATTATTTTTATTTTAAGTAATCATTTATTTATTCTGTGCAATGATTGTATTAAAGGTCATCGGCTTGCGACGTCAGAGGGAGAAATACTGTTCCGTCCTCCGTCAATGTTTCTATCTTTTCATTTCTTTATTTTTATTTATATATAGAATCCTTTTGGTCATTCATCTAAGAATGTTTCGTTACATGACCTCTGGTTGATATATATGATCAGTTATTTATAGCGGTATTTATACTTTGCAATTGCTTCTATTTTTCAGAATTATGATTTCTCTTTTGTATTTCATTCTTCGTTTGTCTTTTCATTTATTTCAATCGGAGTCACATCATTCTTAGATTGACTCGTATCAATATATACGTGGAAATTTCCAAGATTTCGTCATTTTTGAGAGGGTGCGTTACTCGTCCTCGCGGTTTAACCCTGTTCTAACGTCGCAAAGCTGAGTTTCTTTCTAATCATTGGTATGTGGGCTCCTTCATGGTCCCGAATTATTTTTATTTTAAGTAATCATTTATTTATTCTGTGCAATGATTGTATTAAAGGTCATCGGCTTGCGACGTCAGAGGGAGAAATACTGTTCCGTCCTCCGTCAATGTTTCTATCTTTTCATTTCTTTATTCTTATTTATATATAGAATCCTTTTGGTCATTCATCTAAGAATGTTTTGTTACATGACCTCTGGTTGAAATATATGATCAGTAATTTATAGCGGTATTTAGTATTTATATTTGATTGATTTCATCCTTTATATTTTGCAATTGCTTCAAGGGGATATCATTCATAGAAAACGTATGTGAATACGTAACATGACAATGGTGAGTGCAGTTGCTTTTGTCTGTTTTAGCGACAAAAGCAACTGTAAAAGTCTATTATAGTTTCGTCTTTTTTTTTTTGTGAAAAATCAACCAATCACGGTCCTTATTCCATAGTTTTGTGGTTTTTACATATTTTATCGTTATGAACTCTATCAGGGGATTCTCCGGTACATTAGCTCGAAAGGATAAGCTCCTAACCCACTGAAATTCAATTAAACATATTATAATTTATTTTTATCTAAGCGTTGCATGTTTGACAGTATTTGATTGATTTTAACTATTCGATTCAAGTATTTCACTATTTAATCTCTAATTATTTGTTGCACTGAGTTTTGCAATCCCACTTCACGTATTTAATGTTCCTAGTTTTTTCTTCATTTCAGTAGTCTTTTAAATGTTTTAATTATTTGTCGACACAGTTTGGCTTCCTTGCGCCAATCGTATTCGTCATTCATGTAAAATTTCATGATTTGAGGATTCGTGTCCAATTTTATAAAGTGCATGTTGCCAAATAGTACTCCTTGTATGACAGCGATGTGTAGTGGTTTGAGTATTTCTTCGAGATTTTCTGTTAAATTGTTAAGCGCTGCCGGTTTTTCCCTTGCTTTTCTGCAGTCTGCGATTTTTGTGGAATACGTAGTAAGTTTATTATATATTTGATTCCTCAGACTAACAGGATAATTCAGTATTAAGGACGCTCGTAACGTCCTGTATCGGATTGATGGATCCATTTTATGTATTCTGTAATCGTAGGTTTAATTTAGATATATATTCGTGTAGGTATTATTGCGAAAAAGGGAGGTGCTTATAAGTGGTTACTTCCCAATTGAGTAAACCCAGGTATTGCTTGCAGTGAACATATATAGATAGATATAGAATATTTAAATTTCATGAAATATTTTTGCCCAATATATGTTTGATTATTTGATTTTTAAATTATTATAGGCTTAAGCGTAGTGTTAAGTGGTCCAAGTCACTTTCGTATAGTTAAATTACGTATTGTCACGTTTGCGAGGTACCCATAGATCTTAAGTATTGGACTTTAATGTAATTGAACATGATATATCATAATAAGAGATACAGTGTAGTAAAATAATAATCTTCTGATCCTGTTCCGCTCGTGTTCTTCGGTATCCTTAGCTCCTTGCTGTTCTGTTGTCCGTTTTGGTATCATGGATCGACTAATGCCTGCGGATCAACTGCCGAAGTCTGGTCATAGTACGTACATTTGTTGTTTTCTTTGGCTAGGATTATTAGAAAGGTATGGGGACTTTCATATGGTAAGGAAGGTTTCGTTCATCCAATGGTGCTGTGACAGGTCTATCTGTATGCTGTTCAATTTTGGTATTCAATTTTCTGCGATTTGTTCTCGTTCTCCACTCATATCTTGCATTCGTACTTCTTGTTAGTAGCGGAGGTTGGATTCCGGTATTCGTTTTCATTGATTTTGAATTATTGCTTGACTTGGATATCTTGGGCTCCCATTTCCAGTATGATGATGGTTATGCTGCTTTGCACTGTAGAGAGTACTTCTACTGCATGCTCGCTCCGTTGTAGTCTCCATTATCCTGTGGAACTTCCCATCGTCGTCACGATCGTGTAGAATGCTTGGTTTACGCATGTAAGGTATTTTGAATATCTGTTGTTTAGTGTTGGTCAGCAAGATTGTGACCTCTCTTTTAAATATTTTGTTTTCATTTTCTTCGTCCTTTTCCAAGTGTACGCGGTATTTTCTGAGTGAGAACATGACGTGAGCATCTTTTCAGCGATAGTTCGAATTGATTTTCGAGTATCAAGAGGTCGGAAGAAGGATATAGGGGAGCAGGTAAGGAAAGCAAAATAGGATTGTGTTTTGTTCGTCGTTGTTGTTTTCTTTTCTTCTTTTCTTTTCAGGCCGAAGGTCCGCAGAACATCAAGTTCGATCCCTGATATCCTGAAGAATTAGGTGCCAATATTCGGAACCTTAAGCCGCAACTGTAGGGCGTTGCATGTTTCAGCTCATTCATGCTGAAGGAATTTCAGGCTTATTCTAAATCTTACACTTCAATTCATAATTTTACATACTACTCGTCAGTGGCCTATCGTTACAGTATTTTATTATATATTCTACTTATTTCTTCACTTGTTTTCAGGTTATCGCAAAGGTGACAATCGATACTCGAACTCATGCCAGCCCACAGTATTGTTACTTCATGAGTATGATTCTAATGTTATGCATATACATACATGTATATACATATGCATATGTATATGAATATTATAATTTTTATTATTTATTTAGTGAGGCTATTTAACGGGATCTGTGTCATTCCGTCGGCGTTCTTTTACCGTTATAATTCAAGCGTTAGTAGCCATTATGAATAGTTAAGTTTAGTATTATTTTTTTATTTTTATTTTGCAAGTTTCTCTCATTTTCTCAAGTTAAGCCTGAAGTAATAGAAAGAATATCCTACCTTTATCTGCTATCATTATCTGTATCTATTTCGTCCGCCGAAATCTCCTCCAATTCTTCGTGACTATCGGTATTTTCTATTTCGTCGATTTTCGCTTCGCAATATTGTTTAAATACATCTAATAATTTATGCATTTTTTCTACTTTCTTTTGCAATTGTCTCGCGATAATTAATATTCGGTGTTTCCTTTTCCTCGCCTCTAAGATTTCTTTATTGGGGTGTCTCCATATCCTAATCATACGAGGGCGCTCATTCGTGTGTCTGTCCATTCCTGATTCTGGAATGATATGAGACGTTTATTTCTTTATTTACGGAAGAAAAAACGTTTCGTTCCATTTATAACTCTATATTTTGCATTCAGTGCATTGCAAATACGTGCTCGTGCAGATTAGTGCTACCTTCACCTAGATTATATAAAAGGGATGCGGACAGCAAAAGTCGGGAAAAGAAAAAAAAAAATTATGTGTCTAAAATATTAAGTGCAGCATGGTAATGTTGCGTGCTCTGTTATTATCTACTTTGTCTAATGTTTTTTGACTAAACTATTTTCATTCTTGATACCGTTTGGAATCAAAAGTTTGGTTGAAAGCGCGTTATTTTTCCCCTAGCCTTAGTTTGCCAAAAATTATGATGTATGTCCAATTTTTGGTTTACTGATTGTTATGCTGAAGGAATTAATAAATGTCGCACAGTGTAGATATTAAATATGTCATGATTTATATTAATGACCTCTGTTATGTTTTTGTTTTAATGTCTACAAATGTTGATTATGAATGTTTGACTCGATATAAAGCATTGAGAGTACATTCGGTACGGGATTATCTCCCAATAAAAAAAAAATGTATATGGACATTATGATTTTATGCACATATGAATGAAAAATAAAAAAAATCTATATCTATATATGTATACATATATATGTAGGTTATTTCATTGAATACAATGCTAGTGATAATTATAAAAAAAATATAGAAAGAGTAGTTTCGAATACTGTATAAAATACTATAAAATAATATTTATTTAGTTATTTATTTTTTTTTTTTTTTTCTATCTTATTTCGCCGCCGTTTCCCTGGGGACCCCTTGGATCGTCACTCCCAAAGTATTTATTGACTCCAAACCCCATTGAAATTCGGCCTTCTCCCCGTCGTGTAATGGAATCGTGTAGGTTATGATTGTTGAGTTTCTATTTTAATTTGTAATTTGTGTTTGCAGCTCTTCATGTAGGGTTCTGAGGAAGATCATGTGGAACCGTAGATTTCGCATCGTTCTTTCCATGAGAATTTTTGAATCTGTGGTGTTTTGGTATTTGAATAACCTATGCATTGTGTTGCTCAACTGATCAGTAGCAGCTTGCATCTTGCTAATAGTCGTCTGCATTTGCCGAATCTTCTCGCAAATATCAGCCGATCGGGTGTTCATCGTTGATGATGCTAATTCTGATGCTGATACTGCTGCTGATAATGCTAATGCTGATGCTGATTGTTGTTGATGTTGATTCTGTTAATGATTTGTGAAGTCAATTGCTAGTTATTCAGGAGGGTAAATGTAACCAGGATAGTTGAAACGTGCAAGATAGTTGTGGACCATCACGATTTCGGACGAGTAGGAAGACATATAATATATTTCCCCTTGATCAGCATCGAATCCACTGTTGATTTCTGAGTGGCTATTTTTCTATTTATTGGCACTATGTAGAATGGTTATTAACAAATACTTCTACTAGTTTGTGTTAGTTGGGGCAGTACTTAAAGCTATACGTGCTTGCGATAGTAATTGCGGATTAATCGGATTAGGAAGGGTGGCTCGTGGCAGTTCACTTGTTGTAGTTATAGTGTTCAATGGCGTGGTTCTCCGGGTGTGTGTTCTCATCTCCGTGTTAAGAGGTTGAGCTTCGATGTTTTCTGGTAAATTATTCGTTTGGTTTCGACGTGTTCTGTATATAAAATAATGTGTAAGTCCTCCAAATAAAGCTCCAAGGATACGGAAGCTCCATCCGAATGCATCGTGTAGCGTAAAACCATGTATGAACACATTAGCAATGCCAATTATCACGTGGATAATAGTGACAATTCCTATAAGAATCGATACTGTATTCCCAAATATTTTGAGTTTTTCCCACGTCTTATAAGCTGCTGATTCCGTCATTTCCTCTACCATCTCCCTACTCAAAAGGTGTTTCATTGAAATAGTTCCGGCTGGCAGTTCATTACCATTGGCGGCGCTGACAAGATTATTCATTACAGTGGCGGCTTCTGCTCGAGTTAATAGTCGGTCACGTAATTTTTCCATATCTGTTTCGCTATAAATTCCACTAGTTGCTAAATTTTCTATTTTTTCATATTCCCATTCTATTGGTAGAGAAGGGTTAAAGGTTGCAGGCGTTGGGGTTTTCATTGGGTCAGGGTTCAGTGCATACCAATATCCATCAATTCTATAAACTGTAGGTATCGCTGAATGGCAGTCAATGACCGTTCCATGTCTAATCAACATTCTCGATATTCCGGTTAGAAAGTAACTTTCGTTGTTGTAAGTAACTGGCATTTCTTGGTAACAATTTTCACTCTTTCTGAGGGTGACTGGTACTGCCGTGCATTTGACAATGGAAACCAATTCTCCTGTTGTTATTGCATGATAACCCGGGCCTTTCATGAGGTTATAGGCAAATATATCAGGTGCAAATGACGCTGTGCTAAGGGCGTTCATTAATGAGGTTCTTTGGGCTTCGCATTGACTGAGACGAATATAGTGATACAGCTTCCTAACTTGAGTTCTAAGGTGGTGTTCGAGGTATACAATTTTCGTGTTAACATATTGCATTAAGTCCACATTATCGGTATTGATAATCTTATTTGTGGGGAAAGTGGTTCCCGGAGAAACTTCCATAATAAATAATTTTGGTAATTCAGTTTGGATCAAAAGGTAGCCACAGGTTAATGTCTTAGATCTTTGCTCCAATGTGAAAGTATAGTCTCTAGTGGTAACTAAATAAGTGGTCGGGTTACTGTTGTCTGATTCGATCTTCGTAGCTGATCCTCGATATAGCGTTGTGTATTTTCCGAATTTACAGTCGTCTGGAGGCTGGACTGACCAAAAGGCCTGAGTGCCAAGAGAGTTTGTACAAGACCCCGCCAAAAAATCGCATTTGGCTCCCGATTGAAGGGTTACTTTGTTGGATATTAATTCGACAGTGGTGACATATGAAGTGTAGTAGATTCGCGCTATTGCGTTGACAATGACTTCGTCCCAATTCCCAAATGGGTCACTATACTGGCTTCCTTGACATGTGCCGTCAACTTCGGCTTTACCGGCTATTGTGATTGGTCTAAGATTGGTGATATTTTTAACTAGTGCATCGACTACAATGTTGTGTGATATCTGTAGTGAGTTGGAATCATGTAATTTTTGGCATTCGTGTTGTTCCAGCTCAACGAAATATTCCCTGCGGTAATTGTGCACTATTGCTACATGGGAAAACATTCCGCAACGGTGAATTGTTCGATCTAATTGTAATCGACATTCTACGACCGTAATTTGTCCATATTTGTTAAGTTGCATAAGTTCGATGTTGACATTTGTTGATTTGGGTTTAACAAGGGGGATGTGACATTGCCCCACCTGGAGTAGAGAATACGAGGTGATGTTTAAGGTAGACCCACTACAATCATAACCTACTAATCCATTAATTTCCTGGGTGTTGATGAACAACAGGACGAGAATAGCCGTCATCATCCTTTTTAGAGTCATCTGTAACATTTTTGGATGATGTTGGGATTTTGCTAACTCAATTTTCCTACTACCCTAATTTTCTGATTATAATTTGTTATTAATTATTAATTAGTTATTCTAGCTGAAATAATGATTCTAACTTTTGAAGATTTTTATTCTTAATGTCTATTGTGTTATCATTTATGTGGTTATGAGAGAAACTTGCATTTTAGATAACCGTAGCTTATTAATATGAACCTTTTTCTTGGCTCCATTTCTATTTATTATGACGTTACAATTTTCTAGTATTTCAATAATATTATAAGGACCTTCATACTGGTCAGTCATTTTTCCCTTATTGGGTTCTTTAAGCAAAAATACTTTATTTCCCACACTAAGCTGTTGTGGATTTATTTTCGCATCGTAATATTCTTTAGATTTAAGTTTTGCTTGATGAAGATTTTGTCCTGCTGTTTCTTGAAATTTACTGATTCGCGTAAATAGTTGGCGCAAATAGTCTCCGTATGTAGGCTCGATTGGCTCATTAGCGGCTTGACTGGATGGTAATCTAGCTAATTTCCCGAATACTAATTGATGAGGAGTGTATCCCGTTCCCTCGTGGACACTAGTGTTATATGCAAAAGAAGCTAATTCACATAGTTCGTCCCAATCTGTATGGGTGTCTGCGTACTGTTTTAGGTATTGTATGAGGACATGGTGGGATCTTTCGATGGATCCATTGCTTTGAGGTCTATATGCAGTAGTATGATATTGTTTAATTCGAAATTTCTTGGCAATTGTTTTCATGAGACAAGATATAAAATTTGAGCCTTGATCGGTGAGTATGATTTTTGGTGCTCCGAAATAGCAGATAAAATTTTTAACAAGAGCAATTGCTATTTCTCTAGAATCTCCGTTCTTTAAAGGTATAGCTAGAGAATATTTAGTTAACAAATCTTGAATGGTGAGAATATATATATTATCATTTTTCGTTTTCGATAAAGGTCCCACCATATCCATGGCGATTTTGTCGAAGGCTGCTTTAGGTGTGTCGGTAATAACCATAGGTTGTTTCGTTTTAACCCTAACTAATTTCTTTAGCTGACATGCCCTGCAATTACGAATGAGTTCGATAACGTCTTGTCTCATACTTGGCCAGAAAAAGTTCTGCCTAAGACGATTAAAAGTTTTTGTCGTACCTTTATGACCGTTCGTCGCGCTAGCGTGATACTCGAGTAGGATTTCGGATCGGTCATGCTCATTGGGGATTATGACTTCTTGCGTGCAAATTGTAATTTTTACATCAATTGGTGCAAATGTATCTACTAGGATTTGTTCTATTATATTCCATGGGACGTCGTCGAATTGATCAGTCTTAGCTATGCTAATTGATTTGATATTGAGATCAATTATTGCGTTGTGAACAGATTGTAACCCTTCGCGAATGTCTTCTTCGACCACTATGTTGTTCCTATTATTACGCAGGGGTAGGATGAGGGTAAGTTTTTTCTTATAAGGTATAACTTTTACACGGAGTAAAGTGAGATCATTGATCGGACAATCGATTGTATGCAGTATTTCCAGAGCTCCATTATCGCAAGCTTCACCCCTAATAGAAGTAAAGATAAGATAATTGTCTTGTCGCATGGCTAAATTGTCACGACATTCAATTACCTGATCCGAAATTATTCGCGAATTTGGTGGTAGTCTTTCTTTATTTTCCCTTTGTCGTTGATTCTCGAATGGAACGCGAGCTGTTGGGAATATTTCTTCGCTCGAATCGCTTGAATCATCTGAGTCAGGTACATCGACCACAACTGCTTCATTCTCTTGATTGCTAATAGGGTCTGTTCTGAGTATATCAGTCGAGTTGTTATCTTGTGCATCCTCTGGGAATATGAACATGTCGGACATAATTTCAGTAAAGTCTGCTAACCCTAGAGACCCGTCATCAAAAAATGTTTCATCTATTTCATCACAAGCGGCTGGGGGTAAATAGTGGGATGGGTCGATGTCTTGATTATTTGCAACGCTTGCAGGATATGACTCAGAGCTGCGTTCGCTCTCCGCTAATCCACCGTTACTGGATAGCTCACTGTGATTATGTTCGTTATCTGAGTCATTTCCTTCAGGTGATATCAGGGGTTCAGATGCCGGATGTTCGGCTAAGATTTCCGTCGCGCTACTTGAGCCTGTCTGTTGCGTGATATCTTCGTCAGCTATATTACTTCTTTTATTTCTACCTACAT
>NW_026974030.1:7500-22325 GCF_034640455.1 Diachasmimorpha longicaudata | reverse complement strand
TAATCCTTAGAATCCAAAGAATAGTAATTAATTATTTTGTTCGTTGTGATATTCTTAGAATAGTATACTTGATCGTTCTACAAGTCGAAAATTGGAAAAAATAAGTGATATTTTTGCTTGATGCTATTTTTGTCGGTATGCAAAATCGTTGTCAAGATTCTCAAACCTTAAAATCAGGCCAGCCGGCAATTGGCGGGTGAAAATTTCAATCAATTTCCCATTCCTCACATCAAACTATGCATATAACAATAGCTTTTATGCTGAATGACGGCTATCCGGCTGTCCTATCCAAAAATTGAGAAATCCATAAGTGTCCCTACCTACTTTGCGCCGAAGCAATACGATTCAAAAAGAACTACGATGGGGACTTAGAATAATTTTTCATTTTTCCAACTTTGAAAATAATCACTTGAAAAAAATCTTAGAATCCAAAGAATAGTATACTTGATCGTTCTACAAGTCGAAAATTGGAAAAATAAGTGATATTTTTGCTTGATGCTATTTTTGTCGGTATGCAAAATCGTTGTCAAGATTCTCAAACCTTAAAATCAGGCCAGCCGGCAATTGGCGGGTGAAAATTTCAATCAATTCCCATTCCTCACATCAAACTATGCATATAACAATAGCTTTTATGCTGAATGACGGCTATCCGGCTGTCCCTATCCAAAAATTGAGAAATCCATAAGTGTCCCTACCTACTTTGCGCCGAAGCAATACGAATCAAAAAGAACTACGAATGGGGACTTAGAATAATTTTTCATTTTTCCCAACTTTGAAAATAATCACTTGAAAAAAATCTTAGAATCCAAAGAATAGTATACTTGATCGTTCTACAAGTCGAAAATTGGAAAAATAAGTGATATTTTTGCTTGATGCTATTTTTGTCGGTATGCAAAATCGTTGTCAAGATTCTCAAACCTTAAAATCAGGCCAGCCGGCAATTGGCGGGTGAAAATTTCAATCAATTCCCATTCCTCACATCAAACTATGCATATAACAATAGCTTTTATGCTGAATGACGGCTATCCGGCTGTCCCTATCCAAAAATTGAGAAATCCATAAGTGTCCCTACCTACTTTGCGCCGAAGCAATACGAATCAAAAAGAACTACGAATGGGGACTTAGAATAATTTTTCATTTTTCCCAACTTTGAAATAATCACTTGAAAAAAATCTTAGAATCCAAAAGAATAGTATACTTGATCGTTCTACAAGTCGAAAATTGGAAAAATAAGTGATATTTTTGCTTGATGCTATTTTTGTCGGTATGCAAAATCGTTGTCAAGATTCTCAAACCTTAAAATCAGGCCAGCCGGCAATTGGCGGGTGAAAATTTCAATCAATTCCCATTCCTCACATCAAACTATGCATATAACAATAGCTTTTATGCTGAATGACGGCTATCCGGCTGTCCCTATCCAAAAATTGAGAAATCCATAAGTGTCCCTACCTACTTTGCGCCGAAGCAATACGAATCAAAAAGAACTACGAATGGGGACTTAGAATAATTTTTCATTTTTCCCAACTTTGAAAATAATCACTTGAAAAAAATCTTAGAATCCAAAGAATAGTATACTTGATCGTTCTACAAGTCGAAAATTGGAAAAATAAGTGATATTTTTGCTTGATGCTATTTTTGTCGGTATGCAAAATCGTTGTCAAGATTCTCAAACCTTAAAATCAGGCCAGCCGGCAAGTGGCGGGTGAAAATTTCAATCAATTCCCATTCCTCACATCAAACTATGCATATAACAATAGCTTTTATGCTGAATGACGGCTATCCGGCTGTCCCTATCCAAAAATTGAGAAATCCATAAGTGTCCCTACCTACTTTGCGCCGAAGCAATACGAATCAAAAAGAACTACGAATGGGGACTTAGAATAATTTTTCATTTTTCCCAACTTTGAAAATAATCACTTGAAAAAAATCTTAGAATCCAAAGAATAGTATACTTGATCGTTCTACAAGTCGAAAATTGGAAAAATAAGTGATATTTTTGCTTGATGCTATTTTTGTCGGTATGCAAAATCGTTGTCAAGATTCTCAAACCTTAAAATCAGGCCAGCCGGCAATTGGCGGGTGAAAATTTCAATCAATTCCCATTCCTCACATCAAACTATGCATATAACAATAGCTTTTATGCTGAATGACGGCTATCCGGCTGTCCCTATCCAAAAATTGAGAAATCCATAAGTGTCCCTACCTACTTTGCGCCGAAGCAATACGAATCAAAAAGAACTACGAATGGGGACTTAGAATAATTTTTCATTTTTCCCAACTTTGAAAATAATCACTTGAAAAAAATCTTAGAATCCAAAGAATAGTATACTTGATCGTTCTACAAGTCGAAAATTGGAAAAATAAGTGATATTTTTGCTTGATGCTATTTTTGTCGGTATGCAAAATCGTTGTCAAGATTCTCAAACCTTAAAATCAGGCCAGCCGGCAATTGGCGGGTGAAAATTTCAATCAATTCCCATTCCTCACATCAAACTATGCATATAACAATAGCTTTTATGCTGAATGACGGCTATCCGGCTGTCCCTATCCAAAAATTGAGAAATCCATAAGTGTCCCTACCTACTTTGCGCCGAAGCAATACGAATCAAAAAGAACTACGAATGGGGACTTAGAATAATTTTTCATTTTTCCCAACTTTGAAAATAATCACTTGAAAAAAATCTTAGAATCCAAAGAATAGTATACTTGATCGTTCTACAAGTCGAAAATTGGAAAAATAAGTGATATTTTTGCTTGATGCTATTTTTGTCGGTATGCAAAATCGTTGTCAAGATTCTCAAACCTTAAAATCAGGCCAGCCGGCAATTGGCGGGTGAAAATTTCAATCAATTCCCATTCCTCACATCAAACTATGCATATAACAATAGCTTTTATGCTGAATGACGGCTATCCGGCTGTCCCTATCCAAAAATTGAGAAATCCATAAGTGTCCCTACCTACTTTGCGCCGAAGCAATACGAATCAAAAAGAACTACGAATGGGGACTTAGAATAATTTTTCATTTTTCCCAACTTTGAAAATAATCACTTGAAAAAAATCTTAGAATCCAAAGAATAGTATACTTGATCGTTCTACAAGTCGAAAATTGGAAAAATAAGTGATATTTTTGCTTGATGCTATTTTTGTCGGTATGCAAAATCGTTGTCAAGATTCTCAAACCTTAAAATCAGGCCAGCCGGCAATTGGCGGGTGAAAATTTCAATCAATTCCCATTCCTCACATCAAACTATGCATATAACAATAGCTTTTATGCTGAATGACGGCTATCCGGCTGTCCCTATCCAAAAATTGAGAAATCCATAAGTGTCCCTACCTACTTTGCGCCGAAGCAATACGAATCAAAAAGAACTACGAATGGGGACTTAGAATAATTTTTCATTTTTCCCAACTTTGAAAATAATCACTTGAAAAAAATCTTAGAATCCAAAGAATAGTATACTTGATCGTTCTACAAGTCGAAAATTGGAAAAATAAGTGATATTTTTGCTTGATGCTATTTTTGTCGGTATGCAAAATCGTTGTCAAGATTCTCAAACCTTAAAATCAGGCCAGCCGGCAATTGGCGGGTGAAAATTTCAATCAATTCCCATTCCTCACATCAAACTATGCATATAACAATAGCTTTTATGCTGAATGACGGCTATCCGGCTGTCCCTATCCAAAAATTGAGAAATCCATAAGTGTCCCTACCTACTTTGCGCCGAAGCAATACGAATCAAAAAGAACTACGAATGGGGACTTAGAATAATTTTTCATTTTTCCCAACTTTGAAAATAATCACTTGAAAAAAATCTTAGAATCCAAAGAATAGTATACTTGATCGTTCTACAAGTCGAAAATTGGAAAAATAAGTGATATTTTTGCTTGATGCTATTTTTGTCGGTATGCAAAATCGTTGTCAAGATTCTCAAACCTTAAAATCAGGCCAGCCGGCAATTGGCGGGTGAAAATTTCAATCAATTCCCATTCCTCACATCAAACTATGCATATAACAATAGCTTTTATGCTGAATGACGGCTATCCGGCTGTCCCTATCCAAAAATTGAGAAATCCATAAGTGTCCCTACCTACTTTGCGCCGAAGCAATACGAATCAAAAAGAACTACGAATGGGGACTTAGAATAATTTTTCATTTTTCCCAACTTTGAAAATAATCACTTGAAAAAAATCTTAGAATCCAAAGAATAGTATACTTGATCGTTCTACAAGTCGAAAATTGGAAAAATAAGTGATATTTTTGCTTGATGCTATTTTTGTCGGTATGCAAAATCGTTGTCAAGATTCTCAAACCTTAAAATCAGGCCAGCCGGCAAGTGGCGGGTGAAAATTTCAATCAATTCCCATTCCTCACATCAAACTATGCATATAACAATAGCTTTTATGCTGAATGACGGCTATCCGGCTGTCCCTATCCAAAAATTGAGAAATCCATAAGTGTCCCTACCTACTTTGCGCCGAAGCAATACGAATCAAAAAGAACTACGAATGGGGACTTAGAATAATTTTTCATTTTTCCCAACTTTGAAAATAATCACTTGAAAAAAATCTTAGAATCCAAAGAATAGTATACTTGATCGTTCTACAAGTCGAAAATTGGAAAAATAAGTGATATTTTTGCTTGATGCTATTTTTGTCGGTATGCAAAATCGTTGTCAAGATTCTCAAACCTTAAAATCAGGCCAGCCGGCAATTGGCGGGTGAAAATTTCAATCAATTCCCATTCCTCACATCAAACTATGCATATAACAATAGCTTTTATGCTGAATGACGGCTATCCGGCTGTCCCTATCCAAAAATTGAGAAATCCATAAGTGTCCCTACCTACTTTGCGCCGAAGCAATACGAATCAAAAAGAACTACGAATGGGGACTTAGAATAATTTTTCATTTTTCCCAACTTTGAAAATAATCACTTGAAAAAAATCTTAGAATCCAAAGAATAGTATACTTGATCGTTCTACAAGTCGAAAATTGGAAAAATAAGTGATATTTTTGCTTGATGCTATTTTTGTCGGTATGCAAAATCGTTGTCAAGATTCTCAAACCTTAAAATCAGGCCAGCCGGCAATTGGCGGGTGAAAATTTCAATCAATTCCCATTCCTCACATCAAACTATGCATATAACAATAGCTTTTATGCTGAATGACGGCTATCCGGCTGTCCCTATCCAAAAATTGAGAAATCCATAAGTGTCCCTACCTACTTTGCGCCGAAGCAATACGAATCAAAAAGAACTACGAATGGGGACTTAGAATAATTTTTCATTTTTCCCAACTTTGAAAATAATCACTTGAAAAAAATCTTAGAATCCAAAGAATAGTATACTTGATCGTTCTACAAGTCGAAAATTGGAAAAATAAGTGATATTTTTGCTTGATGCTATTTTTGTCGGTATGCAAAATCGTTGTCAAGATTCTCAAACCTTAAAATCAGGCCAGCCGGCAAGTGGCGGGTGAAAATTTCAATCAATTCCCATTCCTCACATCAAACTATGCATATAACAATAGCTTTTATGCTGAATGACGGCTATCCGGCTGTCCCTATCCAAAAATTGAGAAATCCATAAGTGTCCCTACCTACTTTGCGCCGAAGCAATACGAATCAAAAAGAACTACGAATGGGGACTTAGAATAATTTTTCATTTTTCCCAACTTTGAAAATAATCACTTGAAAAAAATCTTAGAATCCAAAGAATAGTATACTTGATCGTTCTACAAGTCGAAAATTGGAAAAATAAGTGATATTTTTGCTTGATGCTATTTTTGTCGGTATGCAAAATCGTTGTCAAGATTCTCAAACCTTAAAATCAGGCCAGCCGGCAAGTGGCGGGTGAAAATTTCAATCAATTCCCATTCCTCACATCAAACTATGCATATAACAATAGCTTTTATGCTGAATGACGGCTATCCGGCTGTCCCTATCCAAAAATTGAGAAATCCATAAGTGTCCCTACCTACTTTGCGCCGAAGCAATACGAATCAAAAAGAACTACGAATGGGGACTTAGAATAATTTTTCATTTTTCCCAACTTTGAAAATAATCACTTGAAAAAAATCTTAGAATCCAAAGAATAGTATACTTGATCGTTCTACAAGTCGAAAATTGGAAAAATAAGTGATATTTTTGCTTGATGCTATTTTTGTCGGTATGCAAAATCGTTGTCAAGATTCTCAAACCTTAAAATCAGGCCAGCCGGCAATTGGCGGGTGAAAATTTCAATCAATTCCCATTCCTCACATCAAACTATGCATATAACAATAGCTTTTATGCTGAATGACGGCTATCCGGCTGTCCCTATCCAAAAATTGAGAAATCCATAAGTGTCCCTACCTACTTTGCGCCGAAGCAATACGAATCAAAAAGAACTACGAATGGGGACTTAGAATAATTTTTCATTTTTCCCAACTTTGAAAATAATCACTTGAAAAAAATCTTAGAATCCAAAGAATAGTATACTTGATCGTTCTACAAGTCGAAAATTGGAAAAATAAGTGATATTTTTGCTTGATGCTATTTTTGTCGGTATGCAAAATCGTTGTCAAGATTCTCAAACCTTAAAATCAGGCCAGCCGGCAATTGGCGGGTGAAAATTTCAATCAATTCCCATTCCTCACATCAAACTATGCATATAACAATAGCTTTTATGCTGAATGACGGCTATCCGGCTGTCCCTATCCAAAAATTGAGAAATCCATAAGTGTCCCTACCTACTTTGCGCCGAAGCAATACGAATCAAAAAGAACTACGAATGGGGACTTAGAATAATTTTTCATTTTTCCCAACTTTGAAAATAATCACTTGAAAAAAATCTTAGAATCCAAAGAATAGTATACTTGATCGTTCTACAAGTCGAAAATTGGAAAAATAAGTGATATTTTTGCTTGATGCTATTTTTGTCGGTATGCAAAATCGTTGTCAAGATTCTCAAACCTTAAAATCAGGCCAGCCGGCAATTGGCGGGTGAAAATTTCAATCAATTCCCATTCCTCACATCAAACTATGCATATAACAATAGCTTTTATGCTGAATGACGGCTATCCGGCTGTCCCTATCCAAAAATTGAGAAATCCATAAGTGTCCCTACCTACTTTGCGCCGAAGCAATACGAATCAAAAAGAACTACGAATGGGGACTTAGAATAATTTTTCATTTTTCCCAACTTTGAAAATAATCACTTGAAAAAAATCTTAGAATCCAAAGAATAGTATACTTGATCGTTCTACAAGTCGAAAATTGGAAAAATAAGTGATATTTTTGCTTGATGCTATTTTTGTCGGTATGCAAAATCGTTGTCAAGATTCTCAAACCTTAAAATCAGGCCAGCCGGCAATTGGCGGGTGAAAATTTCAATCAATTCCCATTCCTCACATCAAACTATGCATATAACAATAGCTTTTATGCTGAATGACGGCTATCCGGCTGTCCCTATCCAAAAATTGAGAAATCCATAAGTGTCCCTACCTACTTTGCGCCGAAGCAATACGAATCAAAAAGAACTACGAATGGGGACTTAGAATAATTTTTCATTTTTCCCAACTTTGAAAATAATCACTTGAAAAAAATCTTAGAATCCAAAGAATAGTATACTTGATCGTTCTACAAGTCGAAAATTGGAAAAATAAGTGATATTTTTGCTTGATGCTATTTTTGTCGGTATGCAAAATCGTTGTCAAGATTCTCAAACCTTAAAATCAGGCCAGCCGGCAAGTGGCGGGTGAAAATTTCAATCAATTCCCATTCCTCACATCAAACTATGCATATAACAATAGCTTTTATGCTGAATGACGGCTATCCGGCTGTCCCTATCCAAAAATTGAGAAATCCATAAGTGTCCCTACCTACTTTGCGCCGAAGCAATACGAATCAAAAAGAACTACGAATGGGGACTTAGAATAATTTTTCATTTTTCCCAACTTTGAAAATAATCACTTGAAAAAAATCTTAGAATCCAAAGAATAGTATACTTGATCGTTCTACAAGTCGAAAATTGGAAAAATAAGTGATATTTTTGCTTGATGCTATTTTTGTCGGTATGCAAAATCGTTGTCAAGATTCTCAAACCTTAAAATCAGGCCAGCCGGCAATTGGCGGGTGAAAATTTCAATCAATTCCCATTCCTCACATCAAACTATGCATATAACAATAGCTTTTATGCTGAATGACGGCTATCCGGCTGTCCCTATCCAAAAATTGAGAAATCCATAAGTGTCCCTACCTACTTTGCGCCGAAGCAATACGAATCAAAAAGAACTACGAATGGGGACTTAGAATAATTTTTCATTTTTCCCAACTTTGAAAATAATCACTTGAAAAAAATCTTAGAATCCAAAGAATAGTATACTTGATCGTTCTACAAGTCGAAAATTGGAAAAATAAGTGATATTTTTGCTTGATGCTATTTTTGTCGGTATGCAAAATCGTTGTCAAGATTCTCAAACCTTAAAATCAGGCCAGCCGGCAATTGGCGGGTGAAAATTTCAATCAATTCCCATTCCTCACATCAAACTATGCATATAACAATAGCTTTTATGCTGAATGACGGCTATCCGGCTGTCCCTATCCAAAAATTGAGAAATCCATAAGTGTCCCTACCTACTTTGCGCCGAAGCAATACGAATCAAAAAGAACTACGAATGGGGACTTAGAATAATTTTTCATTTTTCCCAACTTTGAAAATAATCACTTGAAAAAAATCTTAGAATCCAAAGAATAGTATACTTGATCGTTCTACAAGTCGAAAATTGGAAAAATAAGTGATATTTTTGCTTGATGCTATTTTTGTCGGTATGCAAAATCGTTGTCAAGATTCTCAAACCTTAAAATCAGGCCAGCCGGCAAGTGGCGGGTGAAAATTTCAATCAATTCCCATTCCTCACATCAAACTATGCATATAACAATAGCTTTTATGCTGAATGACGGCTATCCGGCTGTCCCTATCCAAAATCCCGCAGGGGGTGTAATGGCGGGTAAAACCGCCCTTACACACGGGGTGTGACGACCCCGCGGGCCCTGAGTCGAACTTGGTGTAGGGATTGGGATCCCCCTTTTGGGGGGTCTCAATAATTATACCAAGGGGGGGTTGCGGGTGCAGGGTGAAACCCTGTGCCCAGGGGGGGTTTCGGTGGGGGGGGGTCGCGAATTGGGTCGCGAGGGAGGGCGAAATCGGCTGGTGGAGGGGTGGTTCCACGTGGAGGAGGGGTGGGTCCGCGTGGTGGAGGGCGAAATCGGCGGGAGGAGGGGCGCGAGACCTATCTACTGGGGGTTCGGATGGGGAGGGTCGCGGATTGGGTCACGGTGGGGTGGGCCGGACTTCGGGAGACGCGAGGGAGGGCGAAATCGGCTGGTGGAGGGGTGGTTCCACGTGGTGGAGGGCGGAATCGGTTGGTGGACGGGTAATTCCACGCGTGGGTGGGGGTTCGGGGGGACTGGCTGCTTCGCAGTGCGAAGGGCATGGACGCTGCGGTTCTCGCAAGTAGTTCCAGCCACGCGTTAGTAGTCGGAACCTCCCGCAACGGTGGAGGCCGGCGAAAACGCGACGCCACACGTGGGGATTGGGTCAGGGGGAGTGGGTGGGTATCCCTCGGAAAAGGGACGGTTCGCGGGGTGGTGCGGGGGAGGGGGGACTGGCTGCTTCGCAGTGCGAAGGGCATGGACATTGCGGTTCTCGCAACTTGTTCCAGCCACGCGTTAGTAGTCGGAACCTCCCGCAACGGTGGAGGCCGGCGAAAACGCGACGCCACACGTGGGGGTTGGGTCAGGGGGAGTGGGTGGGTATCCCTCGGGAAAGGGACGGTTCGCGGGGTGGATCGTCGGGTGGGATGGGTGGGTTCCCCCTTTCTGTGGGTCTGCTCCCTCTCTGCTCCTCTTTCGAGGGGAGTCGAGGCGGAGCACTCCTTCAGCGCCTCCACCGGGCCCCGATCCGAGCTCCCCAGCTCAGCGGGAACCGGAAGGCCCCCTCCCAGGGACGGTGCTCAGCGTCCCGAGCTACCCAGCTCGGTGCCGCGGGGAACCGCCCCCTCTAATCCTTAATCCTCTTATTCATTCTTTTTCTTGTACTTTTCAGCTTTTCAGCTCTTGCCTTTCGGCACGGCCGGCGACCGTATCGTCTACTTCAACCATGGCAGGGCATTTTTGCAAATCTTGTCCGGAGGCTAAACTGCCCCCAATCGGATCTCCGGGGGGGCACAAAAATGCGTCCGTCGTGCGGCGAAGTCTGCGCATCGCTTCCCAGCATGCCAGAACATCATCTCCAGCGGCTACATCGAGGGACCCAAGGAGGGTGGTGCCCTCAAGGGTTCGTAGTCGCCCGCCGTGCGCCGGGGTACTGCCCTCCCGACGAGGGAAAGGTTCCAGCCTTCGTGCTGTTCACGAGGACGTCGCAGAGGAAGAGGAGTTGACTGCGCAGCCGAGCCAGCCAACGCCAGGATCTTCAAGAACTTCGACCGGTGAGTCCACTCAATTATTAGGTAGGGTTCGCGAGTGCCACGTTAGTTTAAGTAGGATCGATAGTCATCGCGTCGCGACCGGAGGCTCACCGGTACCCCCCGTTCCAATAGGTCATCCTCCCCGGACCCCTGCGATCGAGGGACCGGGCGCGCAACGCGACGTTAGAATACTGCAATTGAACATGTCCCGCTCAATTGCAGTAACCGGGGAGGTCTTCCAGTTAATTCGTAAAGAGCGTCTGGACATATTGTTGCTCCAAGAGCCGTATGCCATTCGGGAGGCGAACACCTGGGCCATCCGCGGCCTAGGAGTCGGAATGCGTATTGCCGCGAGCTCAACGGAGCGACCGTGGGCGGCCGTCGTTGCGTGCAACTCCATCGTGGAGATTGCTTACGTGTCCCAATTAAGTAATGCACATTGCGTTTGTGCTGAAGCCCGCGTCCCCGGTGGATCCTTCTTCGTCGTCTCCAGTTATTTTCAATACTCGGACGACATAGAAATCCACCTGAGGCAGCTTGAAAAGGTTCTCAGCTGTCTCAGGGGTCGCCGCGTTCTGGTGGCGGCCGATTCCAACGCCCAACACTCCCTTTGGAGCCCCAGGACCACTGACCGTGGTGTCCTCCTGGGTGAGCTCATCGAGTCTTTCGGTCTCCGCGTCGCGAATGATGCTAGGCAGGGCCCCACCTTCAGGAGTGCCGCAGGTACGTCGTTCATCGACGTCACACTGGCCACTCCTGGCATGTATAAATTCATACGTGCATGGAGGTTGGAGGACGAGTGGTCCACCGGTGACCACACGTCGGTTTTCTTTCGTTTAGCGATCCGGAGTTCCTCACAGCGCGTCAATAACTCGGGTGTCGGCGAGGGCTCTACCATGCGGTTCAACGTTCGTCGGGCCGACTGGAAAAAGTTCGAAGCGACCCTCGATGAGGAGGCCCGTGAGAAACTCGTGGACCATCCGCTGGATTCTACAGCGGATGTTGAGAGAATGGCAGAAGTACTGGGTGACGTACTCACCAAAGCCTGCCAAGATTCGATGCCGCGCCGCAGACATTACCGTCGCGCGAATCCGTGGTGGACCGAGGAGCTGACCAGCAAACGCAAACTGGTCAGTCGTCTCCGAAACGGCTACCGAAGGGAGACTAACCCTGACGCGCGAAAGATTAAACAGAGCAGGTATCGTGTAGTCCTGCGATCGTATACCAGGCTACTTAGGACAACTAAAGAAAATAGCTGGCGCGGTTACATAACGACGGAAAGCAACGCGAATCCCTGGGGCTTCCACTATAAATACGCGGCTGATAAATTGCGCGTAGGCACGGTCCTCAGCACACTTAGAACCGCGAATGGCACGACACTTACAATGCGTGAGACTGCTGAGGTCCTGTTGGACACACACGTACCCGACGACGACCCCAACGCCGACACACCGGAACAGAGAGACATCCGCGAACGCGTGAAGAACCTAAGGGTTCAAACAGAGGACGCACGAGACTTGACGGACGACCAACTTAAGGGTCTCGTAAAGACCCTTAAGAACGACAAAGCCCCAGGATGCGATTTAGTTGAAGTTAGGGTCCTAAAAGTCGCGGTCATGAGGATGCCTCACATCTTCACGCGACTCTTCAACGCCTGCCTTAAGCACGGCGTTTTCCCCACCGTTTGGAAAGTCGGCACACTTCGTGCTCTCCTCAAAGGAGTTCACAAGGACGTGTCCGACCCCAAATCGTACCGTCCCATTTGCCTCTTGTCGGTTGTCGGGAAATTTTTTGAAAAGGTCCTTCACGGGATCCTTACGGCGAAAGTCCTTACCGAGGACAAAATATCAGGACGTCAATATGGCTTTCTGCCTGGACGATCCACGGAAGACGCGATAGTAGAGTTGCGTGAATTAGTCGAGCGCGGTAACGACAAGAGGTACGTCATTGGACTCCTATTCGATATCTCAGGAGCCTTTGACAACGTGTGGTGGCCCCTAGTCCTCCAGTCTTTGGCGGATCGAGACTGCCCGAAGAATGTCTTTGAAGTGCTCCGGAGCTACTTCGACAATCGGACTGTCAAGATCGCCTGGAGCGACCAAGAGGTTTCCAAGCCGGCCACCCGGGGCTGTCCGCAAGGATCAGTCCTCGGCCCCGCTTGCTGGAATCTCATGTTCGATGCCCTCCTCAAGAGCATCGAGCAGAATTTTGGTGACATCGAAGTCGCCTACGCGGACGACCTTATCGCGGTCGTATCGGCCGACTCGCGTAAGGAAATAGAGAGGATAGGCCGAGCCGTCGCCGAACACATCGCGTCGTGGTGCGCGTCAGCGAAGCTCGAACTGTCGAGGAGCAAGACAGAGGCAATTGTCCTGTCATGCAACTCGCAGAAGAGAGCGCCGCTGGTGCGGTACAGGTGGGATCGGGCGCGAAGGACCCGCCGACGCGTGAAACCGGTGCTGGATATCCGCCCACCCGAGATTAGGCTCTCCGGGGAGAAGATTCAATTTAAGGATAGCGTCAGGTACCTCGGGGTACATTTTAATAGGAACATGCGGGTCCGGACCCATACACGATACATTCAGGAAAAAGCTAGGGTCCTCTTCACTCGGCTATCGGCCCTAATGCACAAGCATTGGGGACTCCGATACCGATCGGTTAAGGTAGTATTCCAGGGCGTTTTTCAGGCTGTCGCGTCGTATGCAGCCCACGGGTGGGTGGACCGGTGCACACCGTACGACATGAAGAAACTGCGTACCGCGCAGAGGAGCGCGCTGCTGACAGTGACTGGCGCGTATAGGACGGCTTCACACGAAGCACTCTGCGCAGCGGCGGGGGTGCTTCCTGTGGACCTATTACTGAGGGAAAGAGCAGCGCGCTACCAAGCCAAGAAAGGCATTCCGGTCAGAATAGGAGATGTTGATATAGACCCCGCGAATCCGCGCGTTGGTAACAACGGCCGCCCGATCGAGGCCGTTGAGGAAATAAAAACAGAGATCCGAAATCTCTGGCGGAGTAGGTTCGAGCGGGCTTCAACCGGGAGGAACACCTTTGCGTTCTTCCCCGATACTGCGGCGCGCCTGGAAGCTAAGTGGGTCGAGTGCGACCACTGGGTCTCGCAGGTCCTGACAGGGCATGGGCAATTCCGGTCCTATCTTCACGACCGGGGCCTTGCCCAGTCACGCAATTGCGAGTGCGACCAGGCTGAAGACACAGTCCAGCATTTTATTATGGACTGTCCGATATATGCACCACAGCGGGAGTGCATCGCGGGATTAATCGGGAATCGCCCATGGCCCCAGGCGGCACAAGCGCTAGTGTCGTCCAGGGAGTCATTCGCCGTGTTCGCGGATTTTTGCAGGGAATGTATGTGGCTGAAATGCGTGGAAGCGTACGCGGAAATAAGAAGTCGCGGCGACGATGAGTGAAGAATGAATGGTACCAACCAGCTCTCGTTGTCGGAGACGAGAGTCGTGGGACAGGAACCCGGTAACCTTCTCCGGGTAACCCTGTCCCGGTTGGAGATATGAATGAGAATTAGATTCACCTCTTCTCTTTTCTTCCTCTTCTTCTTCTATTCTATCTCTTTTAATCCCAAATACCCTTATCCACTTTTCACATTCTGGGTGTCAGGCTGACACCAAGGACCACCGCCCCGAGGTTCCCCGCGGGAGCCATGCCTGCGTCAGTCACTTGTGACCTGGCGCCGTCATGGTTGCAAAGTGTCCTTCGGCCATCTGAACCGGCCGACAGTATGGATTTTTCCAACCCCCCCCTTGGCAGTGGGTAATGGCCTAAGTGTTTGTTATTATGTAAGTAGAGTAGATTAATAGGCCATGCGAGGTTTCCGAAAACCATAACCTGGCAAGGTTGTTTTCATAATACCGCATTGAGTGTCCCTATCCAAAAATTGAGAAATCCATAAGTGTCCCTACCTACTTTGCGCCGAAGCAATACGAATCAAAAAGAACTACGAATGGGGACTTAGAATAATTTTTCATTTTTCCCAACTTTGAAAATAATCACTTGAAAAAAATCTTAGAATCCAAAGAATAGTATACTTGATCGTTCTACAAGTCGAAAATTGGAAAAATAAGTGATATTTTTGCTTGATGCTATTTTTGTCGGTATGCAAAAATAGCATCACAGAATTTTTAATTGTAAAAAATATATATTCATATATAATTGAATGCATAAAATTAAACTAAATTCTATATAACTAATTTATAATTTACCAAGTAACCGATATTATTAATTTTTATTGATGACTTGAAACGTTGATCCTATTTTTGTTGGTATGCAAAAATAGCATCACAGAATTTTTAATTAAAAAAAATATATATTCATATATAATTGAATGCATAAAATTAAACTAGATTCC
>NW_026974030.1:0-2500 GCF_034640455.1 Diachasmimorpha longicaudata | reverse complement strand
GAAAACATGTAACCATATTATATACGTATGATAATATAATGAAATTTATAAATCATCACTATATCATCGATTATGTGGGGTAACCTATTTGATGGGAATTTTTTTTTCATCATGATGGGTATTTAACGTGCCCAAGGTTTAGTAATGATTTTCGCCACACAAGATACAATTGGTGATGATGATTTTATATAAATTTCAAATTTTTTTTCTTCATGCCGTAAGTAATTGGATGGATACTTTGTTCTCAAAGTTGATATTCTTTTTCCGTGTACGGTAAAGTGAACACAAGTCTGAATAGTAATAAAATTGAATTTTGTGTTTGCTTAGGCATCTTGTATTTTTTATTGAAACAAGATTGCGAGATTGGATTGAATATTTTTATATTCAATGACTGTTATTTTTCAAAAAAAAAAAAATTTTTTTTATGATTACCCTGAACGGTGGATCACTTGGCTCGTGGGTCGATGAAGAACGCAGCTAATTGCGCGTCAACTTGTGAACTGCAGGACACATGAACATCGACATTTCGAACGCACATTGCGGTCCACGGATCCAATTCCCGGACTACGCCTAGCTGAGGGTCGTTTGTTTAAAAAAAAACTGCTTACAATTTTATATGTGTTTATCTGTCTATATATGACAGAAAAATATTTGATAAATTGTACAAGCGTGTGTAAAGTTGAATGCTCGTCAAGATAATAATATTTGATTGAGAGAGAGAGAGATTGAATTTCTTCTCAAATATATATAAATTATTATACGACGTCATTTAAAATTACGTATTGAAAAATAATATATTATGAATTTTTCACATATATTATTTGACGATATAAAGAAAAAAAGAAGTTGTTGTTGTTAATATATTTGATTATAGCCCATTGTCAGTTGTCTAAAAATGGTTATTAACGAGAACAAACTTTGTGAAATGAAATCCACAAATTATATATCACTGTGGTGTTAATCATCGAGTCCCAGAGATCTCATTCTCCGAGTTGGACCGATCATGATTTTCATTTCTAAAGTTTTGTTTTGTTATGTTTTTTTTAGACACGGATGTGATTTTTTTTTTTATAAATAAAAGGCGCTCGCAACAATAACTTTTTTATATAATTCTCTAACATGACGACCTCAGAGTAGGTGAGACTACCCGCTGAATTTAAGCATATTACTAAGCGGAGGAAAAGAAACTAACTAGGATTTCCTTAGTAGCGGCGAGCGAACAGGAAAAAGCCCAGCACTGAATCCCACAATTATGTTGTTGGGAAATGTAGTGTTTGGGAGGATCCATTTATCCTGTGATGTTATTTTGTATCCAAGTCCATCTTGAATGGGGCCATTTACCCATAGAGGGTGCCAGGCCCGTAGTGATCGAAATACATTTCAGGAGGATTTCTCCTTAGAGTCGGGTTGCTTGAGAGTGCAGCTCTAAGTGGGTGGTAAACTCCATCTAAGGCTAAATATGACCACGAGACCGATAGCGAACAAGTACCGTGAGGGAAAGTTGAAAAGAACTTTGAAGAGAGAGTTCAAGAGTACGTGAAACCGTTCAGGGGTAAACCTGAGAAACCCAAAAGATCGAATGGGGAGATTCATCGTCAGCTCATTTTGTATATATATAAGTTATGATATAGGTTACTACTTGTAGTATTGCTTGTACATTCTTATATATTTTATTGCAAGATGTTGTCGGCGTGCACTTCTTCCCTAGTAGAACGTCGCGACCCGTTGAGTGTCGGTCTATAGCCCGAGAGGTAGCCTTTAATTTTTTCAATTAAAGACCCTTGGTGTTTTTCTGACTGGCTGCTCGATGGTATTCATAAGGTATTAAGCCGCATATTATATGCGTTTATATCCGTCGCAAGCGAGGTCAATTTTTAGTAGTACGGACCTAGTGCCGTCGCTATAATTGATCAGCTGTTGGTTGTACGGTATTCTAAAACTGGCTTATAATTAATACCGGTCAGCGATGCTACTGCTTTGGGTACTTTCAGGACCCGTCTTGAAACACGGACCAAGGAGTCTAACATGTACGCGAGTCATTGGGATTTTTTTTAAATTAAACCTAAAGGCGTAATGAAAGTAAAGGTCGTTCTTGTAGCGATTGAGGGAGGATGAGTTGTGTTAAGATACAGCTTCGCACTCCCTGGGCGTCTCATTCTTATTACAAGAAGAGGCGCACCAAGAGCGTACACGTTGGGACCCGAAAGATGGTGAACTATGCCTGGTCAGGATGAAGTCAGGGGAAACCCTGATGGAGGTCCGTAGCGATTCTGACGTGCAAATCGATCGTCGGAACTGGGTATAGGGGCGAAAGACTAATCGAACCATCTAGTAGCTGGTTCCCTCCGAAGTTTCCCTCAGGATAGCTGGCACTCGTTTTTAAACGAGTTTCATCTGGTAAAGCGAATGATTAGAGGCCTTGGGGTCGAAACGACCTCAACCTATTCTCAAACTTTAAATGGGTGAGATCTCTGGCTTGCTTGAATTTATGAAGCCATGA
>NW_026974029.1:5000-12500 GCF_034640455.1 Diachasmimorpha longicaudata | reverse complement strand
TTACTTGGTAAATTATAAATTAGTTATATAGAATTTAGTTTAATTTTATGCATTCAATTATATATGAATATAATTTTTTTCAATTAAAAATTCTGTGATGCTATTTTTGCATACCAACAAAAATAGCATCAACGTTCCAAGACATCATTGAAAATTAATAATATCGGTTACTTGATAAACTATAAAATAGTTGTATAGAATTTAGTTTAATTTTATGCATTCAATTATATATGAATATATATTTTTTTTAATTAAAAATTCTGTGATGCTATTTTTGCATACCAACAAAAATAGCATCAACGTTCCAAGACATCATTGAAAATTAATAATATCGGTTACTTGATAAACTATAAAATAGTTGTATAGAATTTAGTTTAATTTTATGCATTCAATTATATATGAATATAATTTTTTTCAATTAAAAATTCTGTGATGCTATTTTTGCATACCAACAAAAATAGCATCAACGTTCCAAGACATCATTGAAAATTAATAATATCGGTTACTTGATAAACTATAAAATAGTTGTATAGAATTTAGTTTAATTTTATGCATTCAATTATATATGAAGATATATTTTTTTTAATTAAAAATTCTGTGATGCTATTTTTGCATACCAACAAAAATAGCATCAACGTTCCAAGACATCATTGAAAATTAATAATATCGGTTACTTGATAAACTATAAAATAGTTGTATAGAATTTAGTTTAATTTTATGCATTCAATTATATATGAATATATATTTTTTTTAATTAAAAATTCTGTGATGCTATTTTTGCATACCAACAAAAATAAGATCAACGTTTCAAGTCATCAATAAAAATTAATAATATCGGTTACTTGGTAAATTACAAATTAGTTATATAGAATTTAGTTTAATTTTATGCATTCAATTATATATGAATATATATTTTTTTCAATTAAAAATTCTGTGATGCTATTTTTGCATACCAACAAAAATAGCATCAACTTTTCAAGTCATCACTAAAAATTAATAATATCGGTTACCTGATAAATTATAAATTAGTTATATAGAATTTAGTTTAATTTTATGCATTCAATTATATATGAATATAATTTTTTTCAATTAAAAATTCTGTGATGCTATTTTTGCATACCAACAAAAATAGAATCAAGCAAAAATATCACTTATTTTTCCAATTTTCGACTTGTAGAACGATCAAGTATACTATTCTTTGGATTCTAAGATTTTTTTCAAGTGATTATTTTCAAAGTTGGGAAAAATGAAAAATTATTCTAAGTCCCCATTCGTAGTTCTTTTTGATTCGTATTGCTTCGGCGCAAAGTAGGTAGGGACACTTATGGATTTCTCAATTTTTGGATAGGGACAGCCGGATAGCCGTCATTCAGCATAAAAGCTATTGTTATATGCATAGTTTGATGTGAGGAATGGGAATTGATTGAAATTTTCACCCGCCACTTGCCGGCTGGCCTGATTTTAAGGTTTGAGAATCTTGACAACGATTTTGCATACCGACAAAAATAGCATCAAGCAAAAATATCACTTATTTTTCCAATTTTCGACTTGTAGAACGATCAAGTATACTATTCTTTGGATTCTAAGATTTTTTTCAAGTGATTATTTTCAAAGTTGGGAAAAATGAAAAATTATTCTAAGTCCCCATTCGTAGTTCTTTTTGATTCGTATTGCTTCGGCGCAAAGTAGGTAGGGACACTTATGGCTTTCTCAATTTTTGGATAGGGACAGCCGGATAGCCGTCATTCAGCATAAAAGCTATTGTTATATGCATAGTTTGATGTGAGGAATGGGAATTGATTGAAATTTTCACCCGCCAATTGCCGGCTGGCCTGATTTTAAGGTTTGAGAATCTTGACAACGATTTTGCATACCGACAAAAATAGCATCAAGCAAAAATATCACTTATTTTTCCAATTTTCGACTTGTAGAACGATCAAGTATACTATTCTTTGGATTCTAAGATTTTTTTCAAGTGATTATTTTCAAAGTTGGGAAAAATGAAAAATTATTCTAAGTCCCCATTCGTAGTTCTTTTTGATTCGTATTGCTTCGGCGCAAAGTAGGTAGGGACACTTATGGATTTCTCAATTTTTGGATAGGGACAGCCGGATAGCCGTCATTCAGCATAAAAGCTATTGTTATATGCATAGTTTGATGTGAGGAATGGGAATTGATTGAAATTTTCACCCGCCAATTGCCGGCTGGCCTGATTTTAAGGTTTGAGAATCTTGACAACGATTTTGCATACCGACAAAAATAGCATCAAGCAAAAATATCACTTATTTTTCCAATTTTCGACTTGTAGAACGATCAAGTGTACTATTCTTTGGATTCTAAGATTTTTTTCAAGTGATTATTTTCAAAGTTGGGAAAAATGAAAAATTATTCTAAGTCCCCATTCGTAGTTCTTTTTGATTCGTATTGCTTCGGCGCAAAGTAGGTAGGGACACTTATGGCTTTCTCAATTTTTGGATAGGGACAGCCGGATAGCCGTCATTCAGCATAAAAGCTATTGTTATATGCATAGTTTGATGTGAGGAATGGGAATTGATTGAAATTTTCACCCGCCAATTGCCGGCTGGCCTGATTTTAAGGTTTGAGAATCTTGACAACGATTTTGCATACCGACAAAAATAGCATCAAGCGAAAATATCACTTATTTTTCCAATTTTCGACTTGTAGAACGATCAAGTATACTATTCTTTGGATTCTAAGATTTTTTTCAAGTGATTATTTTCAAAGTTGGGAAAAATGAAAAATTATTCTAAGTCCCCATTCGTAGTTCTTTTTGATTCGTATTGCTTCGGCGCAAAGTAGGTAGGGACACTTATGGATTTCTCAATTTTTGGATAGGGACAGCCGGATAGCCGTCATTCAGCATAAAAGCTATTGTTATATGCATAGTTTGATGTGAGGAATGGGAATTGATTGAAATTTTCACCCGCCAATTGCCGGCTGGCCTGATTTTAAGGTTTGAGAATCTTGACAACGATTTTGCATACCGACAAAAATAGCATCAAGCAAAAATATCACTTATTTTTCCAATTTTCGACTTGTAGAACGATCAAGTATACTATTCTTTGGATTCTAAGATTTTTTTCAAGTGATTATTTTCAAAGTTGGGAAAAATGAAAAATTATTCTAAGTCCCCATTCGTAGTTCTTTTTGATTCGTATTGCTTCGGCGCAAAGTAGGTAGGGACACTTATGGCTTTCTCAATTTTTGGATAGGGACAGCCGGATAGCCGTCATTCAGCATAAAAGCTATTGTTATATGCATAGTTTGATGTGAGGAATGGGAATTGATTGAAATTTTCACCCGCCAATTGCCGGCTGGCCTGATTTTAAGGTTTGAGAATCTTGACAACGATTTTGCATACCGACAAAAATAGCATCAAGCGAAAATATCACTTATTTTTCCAATTTTCGACTTGTAGAACGATCAAGTATACTATTCTTTGGATTCTAAGATTTTTTTCAAGTGATTATTTTCAAAGTTGGGAAAAATGAAAAAGTATTCTAAGTCCCCATTCGTAGTTCTTTTTGATTCGTATTGCTTCGGCGCAAAGTAGGTAGGGACACTTATGGATTTCTCAATTTTTGGATAGGGACAGCCGGATAGCCGTCATTCAGCATAAAAGCTATTGTTATATGCATAGTTTGATGTGAGGAATGGGAATTGATTGAAATTTTCACCCGCCAATTGCCGGCTGGCCTGATTTTAAGGTTTGAGAATCTTGACAACGATTTTGCATACCGACAAAAATAGCATCAAGCAAAAATATCACTTATTTTTCCAATTTTCGACTTGTAGAACGATCAAGTGTACTATTCTTTGGATTCTAAGATTTTTTTCAAGTGATTATTTTCAAAGTTGGGAAAAATGAAAAATTATTCTAAGTCCCCATTCGTAGTTCTTTTTGATTCGTATTGCTTCGGCGCAAAGTAGGTAGGGACACTTATGGCTTTCTCAATTTTTGGATAGGGACAGCCGGATAGCCGTCATTCAGCATAAAAGCTATTGTTATATGCATAGTTTGATGTGAGGAATGGGAATTGATTGAAATTTTCACCCGCCAATTGCCGGCTGGCCTGATTTTAAGGTTTGAGAATCTTGACAACGATTTTGCATACCGACAAAAATAGCATCAAGCGAAAATATCACTTATTTTTCCAATTTTCGACTTGTAGAACGATCAAGTATACTATTCTTTGGATTCTAAGATTTTTTTCAAGTGATTATTTTCAAAGTTGGGAAAAATGAAAAATTATTCTAAGTCCCCATTCGTAGTTCTTTTTGATTCGTATTGCTTCGGCGCAAAGTAGGTAGGGACACTTATGGATTTCTCAATTTTTGGATAGGGACAGCCGGATAGCCGTCATTCAGCATAAAAGCTATTGTTATATGCATAGTTTGATGTGAGGAATGGGAATTGATTGAAATTTTCACCCGCCAATTGCCGGCTGGCCTGATTTTAAGGTTTGAGAATCTTGACAACGATTTTGCATACCGACAAAAATAGCATCAAGCAAAAATATCACTTATTTTTCCAATTTTCGACTTGTAGAACGATCAAGTGTACTATTCTTTGGATTCTAAGATTTTTTTCAAGTGATTATTTTCAAAGTTGGGAAAAATGAAAAATTATTCTAAGTCCCCATTCGTAGTTCTTTTTGATTCGTATTGCTTCGGCGCAAAGTAGGTAGGGACACTTATGGATTTCTCAATTTTTGGATAGGGACAGCCGGATAGCCGTCATTCAGCATAAAAGCTATTGTTATATGCATAGTTTGATGTGAGGAATGGGAATTGATTGAAATTTTCACCCGCCAATTGCCGGCTGGCCTGATTTTAAGGTTTGAGAATCTTGACAACGATTTTGCATACCGACAAAAATAGCATCAAGCAAAAATATCACTTATTTTTCCAATTTTCGACTTGTAGAACGATCAAGTATACTATTCTTTGGATTCTAAGATTTTTTTCAAGTGATTATTTTCAAAGTTGGGAAAAATGAAAAATTATTCTAAGTCCCCATTCGTAGTTCTTTTTGATTCGTATTGCTTCGGCGCAAAGTAGGTAGGGACACTTATGGCTTTCTCAATTTTTGGATAGGGACAGCCGGATAGCCGTCATTCAGCATAAAAGCTATTGTTATATGCATAGTTTGATGTGAGGAATGGGAATTGATTGAAATTTTCACCCGCCAATTGCCGGCTGGCCTGATTTTAAGGTTTGAGAATCTTGACAACGATTTTGCATACCGACAAAAATAGCATCAAGCAAAAATATCACTTATTTTTCCAATTTTCGACTTGTAGAACGATCAAGTATACTATTCTTTGGATTCTAAGATTTTTTTCAAGTGATTATTTTCAAAGTTGGGAAAAATGAAAAATTATTCTAAGTCCCCATTCGTAGTTCTTTTTGATTCGTATTGCTTCGGCGCAAAGTAGGTAGGGACACTTATGGCTTTCTCAATTTTTGGATAGGGACAGCCGGATAGCCGTCATTCAGCATAAAAGCTATTGTTATATGCATAGTTTGATGTGAGGAATGGGAATTGATTGAAATTTTCACCCGCCAATTGCCGGCTGGCCTGATTTTAAGGTTTGAGAATCTTGACAACGATTTTGCATACCGACAAAAATAGCATCAAGCAAAAATATCACTTATTTTTCCAATTTTCGACTTGTAGAACGATCAAGTGTACTATTCTTTGGATTCTAAGATTTTTTTCAAGTGATTATTTTCAAAGTTGGGAAAAATGAAAAATTATTCTAAGTCCCCATTCGTAGTTCTTTTTGATTCGTATTGCTTAGTACATGGCTAACGATAAATCGACTGAAACTACGAAAACTCAATGATTTTTCTATACTTCGACTTGTAGAAGGAAGAAGTATACTATTTTTCCCATTTTAAGATATTTTCAATGTGATTATTTTAAACGTTGGGAAAAATGAAAAATTATTCTAAGTCCCCATTCGTAGTTCTTTTTGATTCGTATTGCTTAGTACTTGGCTAACGATAAATCGACTGAAACTACGAAAACTCAATGATTTTTCTATACTTCGACTTGTAGAAGGAAGAAGTATACTATTTTTCCCATTTTAAGATATTTTCAATGTGATTATTTTAAACGTTGGGAAAAATGAAAAATGATTCTAAGTCCCCATTCGTAGTTCTTTTTGATTCGTATTGCTTAGTACTTGGCTAACGATAAATCGACTGAAACTACGAAAACTCAATGATTTTTCTATACTTCGACTTGTAGAAGGAAGAAGTATACTATTTTTCCCATTTTAAGATATTTTCAATGTGATTATTTTAAACGTTGGGAAAAATGAAAAATTATTCTAAGTCCCCATTCGTAGTTCTTTTTGATTCGTATTGCTTCGGCGCAAAGTAGGTAGGGACACTTATGGCTTTCTCAATTTTTGGATAGGGACAGCCGGATAGCCGTCATTCAGCATAAAAGCTATTGTTATATGCATAGTTTGATGTGAGGAATGGGAATTGATTGAAATTTTCACCCGCCAATTGCCGGCTGGCCTGATTTTAAGGTTTGAGAATCTTGACAACGATTTTGCATAACGACAAAAATAGCATCAAGCAAAAATATCACTTATTTTTCCAATTTTCGACTTGTAGAACGATCAAGTATACTATTCTTTGGATTCTAAGTTTTTTTTCAAGTGATTATTTTCAAAGTTGGGAAAAATGAAAAATTATTCTAAGTCCCCATTCGTAGTTCTTTTTGATTCGTATTGCTTCGGCGCAAAGTAGGTAGGGACACTTATGGCTTTCTCAATTTTTGGATAGGGACAGCCGGATAGCCGTCATTCAGCATAAAAGCTATTGTTATATGCATAGTTTGATGTGAGGAATGGGAATTGATTGAAATTTTCACCCGCCAATTGCCGGCTGGCCTGATTTTAAGGTTTGAGAATCTTGACAACGATTTTGCATACCGACAAAAATAGCATCAAGCGAAAATATCACTTATTTTTCCAATTTTCGACTTGTAGAACGATCAAGTATACTATTCTTTGGATTCTAAGATTTTTTTCAAGTGATTATTTTCAAAGTTGGGAAAAATGAAAAATTATTCTAAGTCCCCATTCGTAGTTCTTTTTGATTCGTATTGCTTCGGCGCAAAGTAGGTAGGGACACTTATGGATTTCTCAATTTTTGGATAGGGACAGCCGGATAGCCGTCATTCAGCATAAAAGCTATTGTTATATGCATAGTTTGATGTGAGGAATGGGAATTGATTGAAATTTTCACCCGCCAATTGCCGGCTGGCCTGATTTTAAGGTTTGAGAATCTTGACAACGATTTTGCATACCGACAAAAATAGCATCAAGCAAAAATATCACTTATTTTTCCAATTTTCGACTTGTAGAACGATCAAGTATACTATTCTTTGGATTCTAAGATTTTTTTCAAGTGATTATTTTCAAAGTTGGGAAAAATGAAAAATTATTCTAAGTCCCC